>NC_091758.1:28988124-29253375 GCF_043380555.1 Nothobranchius furzeri
CGTTAAAAATACTTGAATTAGATTTTGTGCTGCACGTTCATTTCAACGTAAGTTTCAGGTTGTACAAGCTGGTCTGAAAATGTGAGTTTCTCCACAGCTGGGACCAGTCATCAGCCAAAATTACAGTTCACACATTTCTCAGAAATTACTCATGTAAAACAACAATGCTGGGTTGAATGATGAGTTTTATAGTTTCTTTCTTTTTTTTCCCAAAATGAATATAAAATCAATGTAAGAGAGTGATTTAGTGTTGCTCACATACATTTCCAACTTTTTTTTTTAACTTTACTGTATCAGATTACCTTGTAAATGTCATGTTGTGGTGTAGATGTCTAACCCACGACATACAAAATCAGCTTGAGACAGGGAAAGTGTTTCTTTAAATAAGAATTTATTAAAGGAAACCAAGGGAGCAGCTGAGTTCTTTCATAAAGGGAGCCGGTGCGGGAAATCTGTGGACAGATGGGAGTCAGATCCAACTCAAAGGGGAAAAACAAGGAATCAGAATTGTGTGGGGGACTTACAGTCTGGAGAGGGGGGAAAAGTAGCTCGAGGGAGGAGTGGTCCGGTCTGGGCTGAGGGGATTTTTGAAACTGAGATCCAGAAGGGGAGACGTGGAGGGAGCTGAGTTGGTGGAGATCCAGGGAGCTTAGGTGGGCAGCTGGAGGTGGTTCTGGCCAGGGAGCAGATCTGCTGCAGCTTGGTCACCTCCAGACACGCCCACCTGCAGAGGGAAAACTCAAAAGACAGGGAGTGACAGCAGGGAAATACCTCAAACCATGACAGTAAATCTATTAAGCAGACAGATTTTCCAAAGTATGCACCGATCACAAACATCTGTCCTCACAAATGAAAAATATGTTGGAAATATTAGTCACATTAGGTCAAATTAGTTTCTTTTTTAATCATGCATGTTGAATTTTCTCTCTGGGACAGCCCTTGTTTGGAGTTTTATTTTAGATTTGGTTATTTTTCTTAGTTCTAACTGGGATACTGTGACAGAAAATAACCATAACAAAGTCTCGAAACAGCTCTGATAACAAGACTCTAACATCAACCAGTGAGAAAAACTGGCAGAACGTCCAATATCTCAGTGAAGTTGACACCTTTGAGTTGTCAGATCCTGTGTGTGGGACATTTATGAATTAGAAAGACAGATGAGGAAAAGTTGAAAAACCTGGCTGTAATATCATCCTTCTACAGAGGATAGAAGTATGCCTGCTTACAAGCACGTATGCGTGCGCGCACACGCACACACACACACACACACACACACACACACACACACACACACACACACACGCACGCACGCACGCACGCACACACACACACACACACACACAGTACTTGCATTCCTTCTCTGGGGGTTTGAAGAGAACATCAGTCTCTATTCTTCTATTTTAAACGAGTTTTGGAAGTCCTCATGAGGCCACCAAGCAACCAGCTGAGTCTCCAGTGTCTTTTGAGTTTTGGTCAAAAAAATAACTTAGTTCTATAATCTTTCATAATGCAATTGATTTCACAGTTTTAGTTAATCATCAGCAAAAATATATTTAATTATATTATTGACAGTATTACATAATTCTTAGTTTTGGGCTAAGCTAACAACTTATTTTATTAAAGACCAAGTTCACAGAGAAACCGTTTTTACTTGTTTTTGAAATACGATTGGTCTCTCTGAGTTTAACATGCGCTAAACATGAAAATAGTCCCATTTCCTGCATTATGGGCTCGACACACTGGAGGTGACATCGCCTCTCCTCCATTCATTTTCAATGAGACATGCACAACAAAGCGATGATCGCGGGTCTCCCTCCTACTAAGGGAAATGCGAAAAACGTGCGTGTGAAATTTTGCGCTCGTGCGCGTGTCATGCACAGGCGAACCAGCGACGCAATCCCAGAAAGTTGAAATATTTTCAACTTTTCATCGCTGTCGCTCGGACGACGACCAATAAACGGAGGTTTCATTTACTGACCAATGAGCGGACAGGATGCTCCGTCCATCTCCGAGCAAACATGAAGGAGAAGTTGATTATTATTATGTTTTATATAGTAAAATCAGAAGTAAGATTTCACATAACTCTAGCAGCACCTTGTGAAACATCATATCTACCGCTTTATTAACTCTGAACCGCTTAAATAACCTTAATTCCCTCCAACCTGACACAGCCAAACAAAACAACAGAAGTTTCAATTTCGCCATGGAACAGAACGCGTAGACGGCTTTGCCGCTGGCTGCTGTCGCGGGTCGCCTCCCGTGTGTCAGGTAATAAAAGCGACAGCGATGAATTTCACTGATTGCGGTCGTTTGTCGCCTCCCGTGTGTTGAGCCCCTTAGTCGCAGAAAGAAAATAGACTAGGGAACGCTTAATTTAGAAAAGCACATTGCGTTGTAAAATGGACTTACTAATATAGGGTCATGGTGGAGAAGGCTGTTGTTGATTTAGTGTGCAGGAGAGAACAGAGCATGTCTCAGTTAGTAGAAGCTAACCGTTAGTATTAGCAACTCCACAAAATGGCAGAACTGCTTCAGACTTGTGTTATTGCGGAGATAAAACATCAACAATTCCTGGCAAATGTGGTAGAGTTGTCTTGCTGTTAGCCAATCAGAGGTGAGATGTACGAATAGCAGGAAATAAAACCCCTAATAGGGAGCCTAAGTTGCCTCCATTTCTAGCCGACTCATGGGTCCCCGGAAGAGCGAAAAAATGAATGCAAGTGAACGGGGCAAAATAAGCTGTTTTCTAATCTGCTTTGCCGTACTTCCTGGATCACACATTTGTTGTATTTTCATTTAAATGAAACGTAATGATGTTTTGTCTTGACCACGCCTGTCTCACACTTTGAGATTTATCAGCTTGTAAAAGTTTGTAATTAGCAAGTGCCAGAGCTTTTATCTCACAGAGGTCGACTCACAAGGTTATAAAAGAGAACACTGCAAATGTGCTGAGGTTTGTAAATCTCAGATTCAGAGGTGTGACCAAGTCACTGCTTTGCAAGTCACAAGTAAGTCACAAGTCTTTCCAGTCAAGTCTCGAGTCAAGTCCAAGTCAAAGACAACCAAGTCCAAGTCAAGCCCAAAGTCAATGATCTGGAAGTCCAAGTCAAGTCCAAGTCCTTAACTTTGAGTTTTCAAGTTATAATCAAGTCATCTGTCCAACTTTATTTAATGACAATTATAATAAATAAATTCCAGAAATGAAGATTCTTAAAGCTTAATTTATTTGCTCAAACAAGCAGAAAGTTCAACTGAAATTGATTATAAACAAAGTGCTGCTGCATTTAGCAGTACAAGATCAAACCCAGAACGAAGAACGATTTATGATTTTTGTCCATGTCGTGCCACTTTTGTGCCAAAATATAAAATGTGCTCAAGTCATCAAGTCAACTGATGCAAGTCAATTCAAGTCGCAAGTAATTGGCATTCAAGTCCGAGTCAAGTCGTAAGTCTTTATAGATTTTATCAAGTCAAGTCAGAAGTCATTAAAATAATGACTCGAGTCTGACTCGAGTGCAAGTCATGTGACTCAAGTCCACACCTCTGCTCAGATTACAAAAACTATGCTTCTAATTAAAGGTTGACTTTGCTTTTTTTAGATCGTGGCTAACCAGCCAATATCATCATCAGACTTCTCAAATGCAAAATTTTTTCATGAAGCTCACATTTTGTCAAAAAAAAAAAAGAAAAAAGAAAAACAGCAGATTCTGTTAAAGATCTCATTCACTCATTTTAAAATAAGTTTGCAATGGTGTCTAGTATGAATGAAACCTTGAGTCATTTTCTGTGGGAATAAAAGCTCTGGCTTTCCTGTTTCAGGAAATAGAATTTAGATGGAGGAGTGGCAGACAGAAATAAGCAGGATTTGGAGTAATACTCATTCATATTCATGATATGCAAATATATGGGCTCTGAGTGGCTAGCAGCTATGCAACTATTCTGTCTTTGTTAACAAGACTAAAGCCTGGTTCATGCTTCTCCGTCAGCTCTGCAAGGGACAGACACGCACGGATTGACGGAAGCGTTTTGCTCTCATACTTCTCCGTCTCCTGGAGAGTGTTGCAAAGCAATTGCCCGGCAGGACAACAGAGGGCGTAGCGCTGTTCTGTGGTATCCTGTCATGTATCGGTCCAAGATAGTGTGTTTATATTGTGTTTTTTTTTTTTTGTATTTAAGAGACTTTTTGACACAGACAAATTTGTCTCTCATTCTCCCACCTCTTCATGCGCTCCCCACCTCTAAACCCACGTTTCCTGTCATTTCCGTCCACAAATAAAACGCTTGCTGCACATCTTTTCACTCCTCCAGTCACGGAGAATTAAACGTTCATGTTTTTAGAGTTTTTTCGTGAGGTATTCTTCAAGCTTCTCCGTGTCTGCCGCTTGTTATCCTCGGCTCTCTTTATGTTTTTGAGGGCTCAGTGGCGGCGCTGTAGACAACAGCGGCGCCCTGACCAATCACAAGCTTGCATTCTCCGTCTCGACTGATGGATGTTTAGAAAAGAGAACTCGACTCCGTCCGTCCTTGCGGAGCTCTCCGGCAGGCCCGCAAGGACGTTGCATGTCTCCGCACTGACGCAGACGGAGAAGCATGAATCAGGGTTAAGAATACTGTGAGACATATGGGGGGGGGGGGGGGGGCTAGAAATCACTATCACAGTCATCATGTATGTGCTACTCATGTATTCAATTGTACTTTTGCACAGTTTCTCAGTGAATGAGACGTTTAAGTGTTAAAGTTTCTCATTAGAAGATAAGTAGTCTACATCTTGGTATGAAGGGCTTCCCGGAGACAGTGTAATGTATTGGTTTGGGTTTGATGGCTGCTCCAACAGGTCATCATGTAAATATCACACAACTGGCCCTGATGCACAAGGAGCACAACAGGAGAAAATCATGCAAACACCTTGTGCTATTTGCAACTTTCAACATGCAACTAACACTGCTTATTTCATAGTGATAACAGACATGCAGTCATGACAAATCTAACACAGCTCCTGTATTAAAACAGTGACTTGGATCACACAGGGTGCAGAATAAAGCAACACAGAAGTTGCAGTAAAAATTTCCAGCTATAACCCTTTTGAAAATAATCTTTTTCTGCTTCATAAACTAAAGCCGAAAAACTACAACATTCAAATGAAATAACTACACTTTCACGTAAATTACTGTTGCATGTAAATGTCATTGTACATGGTTTATCCCTGCAAAGAGAAACGTTTGTCTGTCACACACGCTCACACACTTTCTATTTTCCATCCTCTCATTACTTTGTTGTACCCTGCAGAGACTGTTCCAGGGGAGGCTTCATAATAAGGCAGCTAATTAGCCTGGGTTCTTAGGGAATCCAGTTACCCAGTACTGCAAGACATACTGGGACATCTGTGTGTGTGTGTGTGTGTGTGTGTGTGTGTGTGTGTGTGTGTGTGTGTGTGTGTGTGTGTGTGTGTGTGTGCGTGCGTGTGCGCGCGTGTGTGTGTGCGCGCATGTTTTGTACAACATCAGACTGGGTCTATGGTAATTGCTAACATTTCCAGCTTTGCTTTGAGTTTAGACGACATTAAAGGGTTATTTTGACATTTTACAACCTCATCAAATCACTTGTCTTTTTATTTTGTCAAAAGCTGTGAAAACAATTTCAGCTTTGCTTCACATATTTGCTGTTTGCTCTGAAATGATTTAAGTAACTGATCTCTTTGATGACTATAATTTGCATAAATATTTGAACTTCTGTTATTGGTTGAAAAGATATGCATGGATGTTCGGCAGCCATGCTGTCAGCTGTGTTCTTGGATGGAATAACACTGATTACATAATTCAGTGGTCAGGTTTTCTTGGCACCTGAAACAGTCATGAACAGCATGTGCATGAGAGCCAGGGGAGGCGGTCCCAGAATAGCGAGGTGACATGTTTTATTCCCACCAGACAGAAGAGCAATCTAAAGTTTGGTAAAGTCCCAAAAATTATTCTAGAAAATTACATTTTTTATTGTTTTGTTTTATGAGATAAATAAACAGATTGAAAACAAGTATTTTATTACATCTGAGGATAAAGGCAGTTTTAGGATAAAATTATAAAAACCTCTGGAGTTGTACTTGGATTGTGAATAGTACAGTCCCCACTGACCACCCCTCCCCCTCCATTGCCATCTCAGTGAAAGAAAAGGATGTGCTTAGGGTTTTCCGTAAGCAAAACCCTCGGAAATCCCCGGGCCCGGATGGTGTCTCCCCCGCAACCCTGAGACACTGCGCAGAGGTACTGTCTCCAATCTTCACGGACATCTTTACCATCTCCTTGGAGACTTGCCATGTTCCAGCCTGCTTTAAGCTGTCCACCATTGTTCCTGTGCCTAAGAAACCCCATGTCACTGAACTGAATGATTATAGGCCTGTGGCACTGACGTCTGTAGTCATGAAAACTTTTGAGCGCCTGGTCCTCCCTCATCTCAAGTCCTTCACCTCCCCCCTCCTGGACCCTCTGCAGTTCGCATACAGAGCTAATAGGTCTGTAGACGACGCCATCAACCTGGCCCTCCACTTCATCCTGCAGCACCTGGACTCCCCGGGAACCTACGCTAGGATCCTGTTTGTGGACTTCAGCTCTGCGTTCAATACCATCCTCCCTGCTCTGCTCCAGGACAAGCTCTCCATGCTCAACGTACCCAATTCAACCTGCAGGTGGATCTCTGACTTCCTGATGGACCGAAGGCAGTGCGTGCGGCTGGGGAAGACTGTTTCCACCATTCAGACAATTAGCACAGGATCCCCACAGGGCTGTGTACTGTCTCCTCTGCTCTTCTCCCTGTACACAAACTGCTGCACCTCGAGCCATAACTCCGTTAAACTGATCAAGTTTGCGGACGACACCACCCTCATCTCTGATGGTGATGAATCCGCCTACAGGAGGGAGGTGGAACAGCTGGTGTACTGGTGCAGCAGCAACAATCTGGAGCTCAATGCTCAGAAGACAGTGGAGATGATTGTGGACTTCAGGAAAGTCACAGCCCCATCTCTCCCCCTCGTCCTGACGGACACCCCCGTCACCACTGTGGACTCCTTCCGCTTCCTCGGAACCACCATCACACATGACCTTAGGTGAGAGCCATCCATCAGCTCCCTGCTCAAAAAGGCCCAGCAGAGGATGTACTTTCTGCGGCAGTTGAAAAAGGCCAAGCTGCCGGCCCAGATGATGGTGCAGTTTTACACGGCCATCATTGAGTCCATCCTCACCTCCTCCATCCCTGTGTGGTACGCTGGAGCCACGATGAGGGACAAACATAAACTGCAGCGCATTGTGCGCTCTGCTGAGAAGGTGATTGGCTGCAGCCTTCCATCTCTCAAGGACCTGTACGTCTCCAGAACTCGGGGGCGTGCAGGCCGGATAGCAGCTGACCCTTCTCACCCGGGATACAGACTTTTCGAGCCGCTTCCCTCAGGCAGGAGGTTAAGGTCCATCCAGACCAGAACCTCCCGCCATAAGAACAGCTTCTTTCCATCTGCCGTCAGACTTGTGAACAGCCTATAAATACACAACCATGTTCGTCTGCTGTACTTGACATAACGTCACGTTACCGGCCATGTTACCATTACCTGCCTTTTTTTTATAGCTGAATGTTTTATGCTAGTTTTATTATATTTTATTGTACTTATTCTATTTTTGAAATTTATTATTCATGTTATATGTAGCACATTAGTACCGAAACAAGTTCCTAGTTTGTGAACTGCTTGTTCACTGACAATGGCAATAAACCTTTTCTGATTCTGATTCTGATTAATCAACTTTCATGAATGCATACTTTCTGCCATGGAATATAAACACTTATTAAAAATTTACAGTAATTATTTCAGTACTTTTAATGTTTGCAATAAAAATGTTTAATTCAATTTTTATGATTAATGTTAATGTAATTGTGAAAACTTACTTGAGTTAACACTAGAGTGGTGGATCTGAATATCTTACTTTCAGATTAGATTTACTTTACAACAGGAAAATTCATAAATCCTCCTCCTGTTGTGCATTTAACTTTTTTGGGTTTATGGTACTACAGACTTGAGCAAAAGCCTGGACCGGCAGAGATTCAAAAAATATACAATTGTTTAAAAAAAGAAAACTGAGAGAGAAAAGATGGGGTGTGGAGAGAATAAGGACAATAACACACTGTAAGAAATAAATGTTAAGTAAATTCAACATTTTATTTTTAGAGTGTAGAAAAACACAAGGATGATAATTGATCATCTGAAGACTCTGTGTAGTGACCCACAATGGGGTCTGGACCCAGACTTTGGGAAGCACTGGTTAATGACCCAAACATTCATTAATCAGCTTGTCAACTTCAGGGTTGATTTCAAGATCCTGGTTCTGGTCTATAGGGCCTTACATGGACAAGCGCCATCTTACATTGGTGATCTTCTTAGTCCCTACACCCCCAGCAGGTCCCTGAGGTCCAGTGATCAAAGCCTACTGGTTGTGCAGCACCAGGCTAAAGACCAAAGGTGACAGATCATTTGCTGCTGTGGCCCCCAGACTCTGGAACTCTCTCCCCCTGAGCCTGAGATCAGTGGACTCAGTGGTCTCCTTTAAAAAGCAGCTGAAGACTCACTTGTTCAAGCTGGATTTTGTATGACCTTCTTCACCACTCTCTCTTTATTCTGCTCTCCCCACCTATTCCACCTTCCTCAGGATCCACTGATTTCCCTATTTCCAATTATCTCTCTTTCTTAACCTTTTTTTAGTCACAATTGTCTATTTTTGCACATTTTAAATATATTTTAAACATTTTCTAAATGCTTTTTTATATTTTTACATTTTTTGTTTTTGTGAAGCGCCTCGTGATTTTTATCTTGAGAGGCGCTATAGAAATTATATCTTCTTCTTCTTCGTCTTCTTAAGGCTGCAGCAATCCTGACATCTGCAGCTCCTTAGCTGCTGTGACATTTTTTTATCTAACCAGCACATTCCTGTGTGAAACTGTTAAACATTCAGCGAGACACTAAAACACACATTTAAAGTCCTACGGCAACTGATTAAATGTCGGTTAAACATGGTTTTGCTGCAGGAGTGTGCCATATGTGGAAAATCCAGAGATTATTTACCAGATTCAAAGTGAATTTGTTAATAGTTGTGATAATCAAAGCTGCTGCCTAACGCTGGAGTTTGAACTGAGAACCCGTGAATACACAGATGCTTGAATGGGACATTTCTTTCTATTTTTGAAGCACTAACTGCTGAAATAACATAGAATCAAAACTTTTTATGAATAAACCAAATATCGAAGGATTTGTGGTCATATTTGTGAGAAGCTAACTGAAAACGAATCCCGTAGAAAGGCCTGCCTGGATGCACGAAGCTGTTTTGTTATGCATAAATATTTCAATACAGTTTTACAGATGTCTCCTCTGGTGGTATGTAAACACCACGTACAAAATCAGGGGCAGATTAAACTAAAGCACACACTCGGGGTCTGTAATTGTCCTCCTTATTTCATTTACGAGGAAGTCACATGTGGTTCTGATCAAATTAAATAACAGCAACTGTAAAAGGAGAGGAAAGAAGCTCTTCACATTTCTTTTAATGGACCCTCTTATTTGCACTAATTAACCCCATCACTCCATCCAGTCTTCCCTCATCTCTCCTTCTTCCTCTCTCATCATCCTCTCACACCCTTTGATGCTGTGATGTCAGACAGCTGATGAAGGAAACAAGCATGTTCTTTTGACACTTTCACTATCACTTCTCTCCTATCTTTTGCTTCCTGAAGCTACAGGTCACTGGGTCGGCTCTCCAGACACCGTATGGACACGCACATGGCACAGTTTCCCTCTGAATGCATAACTTTGAGGATGCATGGCTTTTTTTTGTTGTATGTTAAAATTCCCTGTAGCAGATTTGGCTGATTGCTTTTGCGGGCTTTTATCTATTGTCCTTCAACACACAGCCTGGTTGAGATTCCCTTCTGTCTTAAAGCTAGAAGCTGAAGTGGACATATTTACACTGCTTTCAGGACTGTGTTGCATGTTTGCATTCCTATCAGAGTGAGGAGGCTGAAGTCTGGCGGCTGCCTCCTTCGTCCTGCACCATAACTTCAAGGACTTCATGACAACCGGAGCCTGGAGGACGCCAGCGTCATGTATCACTACGACGACCATCACACCTGCAGCAGCTCATCGTGGGTTTATGAGAGGCCTCCTGCTTTTTCTGCAAATTCTAGAGATCTATTGTGTTGTTTATCTACTAATGATACTTTATTATTGGGCAAATATAAATCATATCGAATCAGTGTGTTCTCAGTGGGAACAGACAGCCACCAGAGTTGGTGGCACAAGTGATAGCTTGAAAATCTTGTGTACTGTGTGGCATAATTCCAGGAAGTGGAACACATAAAACATATCTGAAAGTGTGGATTTAGTTTGTTTTTGTTATTTGGTTTGTCTTGCACCAGAAAGTCCTGAATAGTGAGAATCGGGTGTTAAAAATCATAGATTTTTCTTGCAAAACAACATTTATATGAAGAGTTGACAGAAGCTGTCAAGACTGATTGCTTTAACAGATGGACATAATATTAATGTGGATTTTTCAAATCTAAATATCTTCATTGTTAACTCAAAATTTCATGACATAATTAACCCACTAAGCTTTGCACCATGAACAACTGTCTATTTCTATTTAATTTATTCAGAGCAACAAGATGCATAATGTAGTGTAAGTTAATAAGATAAATATCACTTTATCATTGTCATAATAATGTGATGTAATAATATAAAACTTTTTATAAACATCCCCACATTTTTCAGATTTTTTTTGTTTACTCGTTTTATAGTTAACGGTGGAATATGGAACACGAACACCAAAGTGACATCTAGTGTGTGGAGGTTGTAGTTGCATCAATAGAACAAGGTTTCCAGCCGTCGGGACAGCAAGTTCCCTACCGATATGTGAAATTTTGTATTTGTGTCTGTCTATAGGCTTTACCTAAACTCACTCTGGTTTAGATCTTTTATGGTCACTCTTCTTCTGAGAAGGAAAACAACATCTTCTGGGCTCAGAAGCAGCTGCTTGACTTGCCAAGTCTACCTTTTTCCACAGTGCCAACTTCTCTGTGTGGCAACCTGTGATGGTGCCCCCTACTGGCTAAACATAAACCTAGTGCCCAAATATAAATATTTGATAATTGTTTTTAATTAAAATATTGCTTTTAAAGGAAGTACACCTCATTTTAAAGTATTATGGGAAAAAATAAATCAAATTCATATCAGATTCAGATTCAAGCTAAATTAGATATAATAGATTGTGTAAAATTTGTCATATGCAATCCCCCATCCAGGGTGACAGTGGGAAGGAAAACTCTTTTTTTAACATAAAGAAACCTGATGAACCAAAACCAGAACCCGGCTCTGGATGGGCAGCCATCTATCTCAAGAGACCCAAAATCCTTACTAAACTCAGGAAAATAAATCTTTTTTTTTCATTGAGATGTCATCATCACCTTCACATGACTGTTTTTAATTTATGTCATGTTTATTTTTATGTATTTAGCAGACGCTTTTGTCCAAAGCGATTTACAAGTGATAATCGGCATGTTGCCCTTGAGGCTAACAACAACAGTAACAACAACAACTTGACATCAATCATGGAGAGAAGGGAACAAGGAGTGGACAGTAGAGAGGGGTGACGGGTACAGGGAGGGTGTTAGTTTAGAAGATGCTCTCTGAAGAGCAGGGTCTTCAGGAGTTTCTTGAAAATTGAAAAGGAAGCCCCTGTTCTGGTAGTGCTTGGAAGCTCATTCCACATTTGTGGAACGATGCACGAGAAGAGCCTGGATTGTCCTGAGCATGGTGTAGGCACTGCTAGCCGATACGTAAGCCTTTGCAAGAGGATTCAGGTAGATGGGAGCCGTACCATCTAGGACTTTGTATGCTAGTGTTAGCAATTTGAATTTGATGCGTGCTGCTAGCGGTAGCCAGTGGAGCTCAATGAACAGAGGGGTGACGTGTGCTCTTTTTGGCTGATTGAAGACCAGACGCGCCGCTGCGTTCTGGACCATTTGAAGAGGTCTCACAATACAGCCTGGAAGACCAGTTAGAAGGGCATTGCAGTAATCGAGGCTGGAGATGACAGTAGATTGCACCAGGAGCTGGGTGGCATGTTGTGCTAGGTATGGTCTGATCTTTCGTATGTTATACAGCGCAAAGCGTCATGAAAGAGCAACAGAGGCAACTTGATCTTTAAAGGTCAGGTGTTCATCAATCACAACACCCAGATTTCGAACTGCCTTTGAAGGAGCCAGAGATAGGAAGTCATTTTGGATTGAGATGTTGTGCTGTATGGGTGGTTTTGCTGGGATGACAAGTAGTTAAGTTTTAGAGAGGTTGAGTTGGAGAGGGTGGGATTTCATCCATTTTGGTATGTCAGAGTGACAGTTTGATATTTGTGCAGAGACAGTGTGGTCATCCGGTGGAAATGACAGATAAAGCTGGGTGTCGTCTGCATAGCAGTGGTAGGAGAAGCCATGTGATCGAATGATCTCACCCAGTGAGGTGGTGTATATGGCAAAGAGAAGAGGTCCTGGTACAGAGCCCTGGGGGACTCCTGTAGCAAGATGGTGCACGGCAGAGGATTGTCCAAGCCAAGATACACTGAATGATCGTCCTGTGAGGTACAATTCAAACCAGGTGTGTGCTTTATCTGTGATGCCCATGCTAGAGAGTGTGGACAAAAGGAAGCCATGGTTGACAGTGTCAAATGCAGCCGATAAGTCGAGCAGGATAAGCACTGAGGATTTGCCTGTCACTCTAGCTTCTTTTAAGGATTCAGTCACTGCTATCAGAGCAGTTTCAGTGGAGTGGCCCTTTTGAACCCAGATTGGTAAGGGTCAAGCAGACAGTTTTGTGAGAGGTACTCTGTGATCTGCTTGAAAGCCACCTTTTCAATGATTTTGGACAGAAAAGGGAGGAGAGAGATACGTAGGTGTCATGGTCTGCGTCAGCCCCCTTCCTTTATGTGCCTCCTGGTGTCCTCCATCCCTCTCTAGATTCCCTCTTGTGTCCCTTTGTTCCCCCAGCTCCCCTTGTGCTCTCTTAGCGCCCTCATGTGTCCTTGTCTGCATCCCTGTTATGTGTCTTATGTTGTAGCCCTTTGGCGCCCTCTTGTGTCTTTTTTCTGTGTCAGTTTCTGTGTGTCAGTTTGTGTGTCAGTCTAGTGTCTGATGTTATCTTTTACTGTTTCCTCCCAGGTCAGCTCCAGCTTCTTTGTCCCCAGCTCAACGTGTGTGTGTTAGTCCTTCCTGCAGCCTTTAGGTTTAGTTTTGGTGTCTTAGTTTCTTAGGGTTATTTGGCCCTCTGTTTCTGTTTCCCATTTTGATTATTAGGTTCACCTGTCTTCCCTCCAGCTCTCACTTCACACACCTGCTGCCATTTTCCCTGATTGCTCCTCCCAGTGTATTTAAGCCCTGTCTGTCTCTGTGTTCTTGTCGGTCCATTAATGTTTGTTGATTCTGTCAGTTTAGTCCCTCTGTGTTTAACCAGAGTTTCTTGATCCCCAGATAGTAATCTGTTTTTTTTTTTTTTGACCTTTTGGATTTTTGGCTTTTTTGGATTTTGACTCCCAGTTTGGATTACCTTGGTTTTTGGCTCACCCACAAAATAAAGACTTTTTTCTTAAAATCTTCATCCCTGCCTCCGTGTCATCCTGGGTACTGCATTTTGGGTCCACACCACCGTATCGTGACAGTAGGTAGTTCTCCACATGATGTGGAGGAAGAGATGTTTTTTTTTTAGCAGCGGTTCAACCTGAGCATGCTTGAGAGTGGTGGGAAATGTACCGGATGTCAGTGAAGCATTGATCACATGTGTGACTGCTGCGGCTACTGTAGGAGCAATAGCTTGGAGCAGCTTAGTCGGAATGGGGTCAAGTGGGCATGTAGTAGGGCGGCTGCACATGAGAAGCTTGGACACACAGTTCTCAGTGAGAGGGGAAAAAGAGGAAAATGAAACAGTAGGGCCTGAGATGGTTGGACTACAAGGAGTTTGTGGTAGTGAATGTTCAGGAGTGACCAGTTGAGTAAACTGTTTGCTTATAGCTGCCACTTTGTCAGTGAAGAATGAGGCAAACGTGTCAGCAGATTGTTGGTAGGAGGTGGAGACGAAGGGTTGAGCAGAGTTTTGAATGTCGAAAATAGTTTCTGAGAGTCATAATAATACCAAATAATATCTCATATATTTAAATCATATGTACAGTATTATGTGTCACGTGACCTTTTCTTATAGCATGGTCTTTTGTTTATCCCAATTTTTATTTTATTTGCTTATCCCAATTTTACTGTGTAGTGTCTACGATTTTATAACAAATAAATAAATTAAATGAAAAATATCTTAGAAGCCTAGATCATGATTTAAATAAATAAAGTGAACAACGTTACGTTTCTAAATTCCCAAACTTTTATTTCTTTACCAGAAAATTCCCAATTATTTGTCTTTTTTAAATTTCTTTTAACATTATGATTGAAAACACCAGATTGCATCATTAAACTCCTCAAAATAGCTGGACCATATTGATTTTTCTTTTCTGGGCACGCTAGTCCTAAATCTTTCTCAGCAGGGGTGAAGAACCAATGAGAACATTTCATCCAACAATATTTTAATGAGTGAGTTAGCTCTGGAAACAGACCACGTGGACTAATCTGACAGTTGTGGGCGTCCTCTCTGAACGCTCGTCGTTTCTAATTTTTGACAAGACGGAGTGAATATGTCACGTCTCCCCCCTCCTTCCAGCCCTCTCCTCCCTTAAATCCACTTGAGGAGGCAGTTTGGCAGAGAGAGGCGCGCGGCGTGCTTTTGGAGACGTCTTTGGATGGTTTACGCATGACGCAACAAGAAAGCTGAAAACCTCCATTCACGCACACGGGACAGCTGGGATGCTGTTAATTCTTCTTTAATCGAATTCCACCTTTTTCCAGACGCTAGAAAATATTTAATTATTTATTTATTCATTTTTCTTTTTTGTGGTTGTTCTTTGCTGTCGGATTCTGTCTGGCGCAGGTGACTCCTCTTATCCCGGGTTACTGTGACTGAGGAGTGGAAACGTTGCTTTGACAGGAAACAAACTCAGCTGTGCGGGTGTGTGTGTGTGTGTGTGTGTGTGCGTTTTTTTTTAAAGAGATCACAGAAAGAGGGGATGATCCCGCCAGCTAACGCAGTTCAGGACGAGAGTCAGGACAAAGAGGACGAACGGGACCAGGATGAGACTCCCAAATCCCCGACGACGAGCGCGAGCCGGCAGGAAACCAAGGTCTGCCCTAGCATTATTATCATTATCATTAATATTTCTCATTCACCTGTCAGGTTTACTTTAGCATGGAACTCTCAGAAACTGGGAAAAACGTCAACCTCAAATTATAATCCCTTCTCTGGAGTTTAGAAATAGTATCAACAGCTTGAGGCTGATTAAATGTCATTACCAGACCAAAACAACACTTGTACTTAAAACAAGTCCAGCTTTAAATATAATATTAATCACTTCACCACTGCACACTTAATAAAGCTTTTGAACATAAATAAACTAACTTTTCATCGTGTAACATATCATAAAGCTGCTTTTCTTCTATTTGGATCAACAAGAATTTAACAAACTCTCTAACATAATTAAACACAAAATTTCTATTCCAATAAATACCTTTTGTGTACTTGTGGCTGGTGCATGTTGTAGAGACTTGTCTGAGGCATTATGTGGGTCACATGTTGGCCAGGGTCCTACAATTAGCAGGACATTATTGGAATGTGATCATCAGTGTATTCACTTTTCTTCTCCCCATCCATCCCTGTTAGTCAATTTGTTTTTTTTTTCTACAAAAATTAATTAGATTCATTTTAAGGCTCAGGTAAAAAAAAACACACACACACACATTGATTTTAAATGTTCCACCTGTGTGTGTGTGTGTGTGTATATATATATATATATATATATATATATATATATATATATATATATATATATATAGATGTATATATATAGATGTATATATATAGATATATATCTATATCTATATATATATATATATATATATATATATATAGATATAGATATATAGATATATATTTTTTCAACAGGGTAGAATACGTTCCTTGGTGGTGGTAGTTCTAGAACCAACAAGTAAAGCTGTGTTTTTGTTTTTATTCCTCCTTTAAGAATACTGTGAGACCTGAGCATCACAAGCGCAAGGTGAGCTTCCACTTTCATGTAAACTGTAGCTACTGATTTAAGCCCATTGCCTGCATGTACACTAATGCACATTAACAACTTTCACTGCTTTTAAGGAAAGTTCACTTTAAGACTCCATCATCATCCACCTTTTAGAGAGCTCCTTTCGCTCAATCTGCAGTTATTTGTTCAAACGATTTAATTTGACGTTTGTGCAAAAATTAGTTGCAGGAGTTTCTTCAGCAGTGCTGGCATTGATTAACCGTCCTTGCTTTATGACAGGTCTCATGAAAACATATGGGGTGCAATTTGTAAAGTCAAAAATTCACAATTTAAAAGCAATATTTTGTATTATTTAACCAGTGATAGGAGAATAAAATGGTAAATGGCTTGTGTTTGTATAGTACCTTCTAGTGATCTACAACACCCAAAGTGTTTCACAACACATCAAGTCATTCACCCATTCACACACTGGTGGTGATGGGCTACTACAAAGCAGCAGCTGCCCTGGATGCTGTGACAGCTGTCTCCGATCACCAGCAGGCAACATGGGTTCTTGCTCAAGGACACATCAACTGCGACAGCCTGATTGAGATTCTATCACACAGCCATATTTCTTAGCAAGCTAAATATTAATTTTGGAACTAAATATTTATTTTCCAAACTAAGTATTTATTTTGCAAACTAAATATTTAGTTCCAAGATAAATATTTAGCTGGGACTTGAATGTGAATTTTTAAAATAAAATTTCTAATTTGAAGCTAAATATATTGTTTGTAAACAAGATATGGATATATGTAGATCCAAACTAAACATTTAGTTAGTAGTTTGAATAATTAGTTTGAAAACAGATATTTAGGTTGGACATAAATATATAATTTCCAACCAAAATATTTAGCTCCAAAATAAATTTTTAGCTAAAACTTGAATATTTATTTTGAAAAGTAAATCTCTAATTTGAAGCTAAGCATATTGTTTGTAAACTAAATATTATCTCCAAAATTAATATTTAGATCCAAGCAAAAATATTTAGTTAGTAGTTTAATAATTTGTTTGAAAACAGATATTTAGGTTGGACATACATATTTAGTTTGGAACTTTAACATTTATAAACAACATGGTGAAAATATGACTTTGAAATCTGAACTCCCATTTTTTTTCTCTTAGAACAGGTTAAAAAAACTAAATATAGCAATAAAAGTCTTACTGACGTTACAAAAGGCACCCCATAGAAATAGGCAGAGCATGAGCTGCACGCACACATTTTCTCACTTTTCTTTATTTACATGACAGAAAGAAATCTTACTCTGTAGACTGTTGAACGTAAAAACGAGAAGTTGAAAAATTTATATCTGCACAGCCCATAAACAGAAAGGTTGGGTGAAATGTGGATATGTAATTAACAGCATGGACGTAATTTTCACTTTAGAAGTGGGGGGGACACGGGGGGGGGGGGGTATCTTTACAGGCTTTACAGGCTTCAACTAGTGTCAATTTAATATAGTGTAATATTGTTTTTGGATGGTAAAAAGTACAGGGGTCAAAACTTGACTTTGGAAAAAGTGGGGGGGTCATGTCCCCCCTATCCCCCCCCCAAAATTACGTCCATGATTAACAGATGGAATTTGTTTGCTTTTATTCAGTTTAATGTTTCAGACTTTAGTTTCTTTAGAAAATGTGTGAGTCTGGTTTGACCAAACTCAAATAAAGTGGACAGAAAGAACAAAAACTTTAGAGAAATGCAGGTTACCTTTGTGTTTTTATTTAAAATATTCCTTTGCAACATAAAAAAAGACATTTAACAAGACAACTCTGCTGGTTAGTCCTCTTCTTAATGAATATGCCATTTGCAAAAGGAGAGATAGGCTGCAGACTGATATGTACATAAATACCCATAATCTCAGGGAACCACATTGTTTAGGTGGCTGAATTAACATTTTCCAGTATAAAACCTCTGCACCAGTAGCCCATCCACTCATTATTCCAATCACCCATGCTTTAACCACTGATGCATCCTTATTTCATCACAGAGGCTGCCTTTTACACCTTTTACTAATAGCAACCTATGGGTTTTCTCACTTTGAAAAGCTGAAAATGAATACAGAACACATCATCTGTCTTTCTGTTAATCAAAAATAATAATTTTGCTTAATAAAGTTGGATTTAGCACAAGTAAATCAGTGTCAGACTATGTTTAGGGTAGTCATGTTGCTAGCTTGAAAGTTTCTCATTAGGGTTCAGTGGTTACACTCAACATGCGTTTTGTGTCCAATCTTGGTCACATCAAGAATGTTTTTGCACTAAATGCTGAAAAAAGTAACTTATTTATACTCTTTGCTTGCAGAAATATGTTTCTTGACCCTCTTGTTAGCAGATGGTCCTTTTTACGCCACATCCTGACATCCTCGCCTTTCACACTCCTGAACAGCACTACTCGTTTATTCTATAAAATCCTTTTGTGCATCAAATTTTAGATTAGTTATTTTCCAAACACTAAATTTACATTAAATGTACTAAAGCACATTTTCTGTTTTTCTTTTTTTTCCTAAAAGCTTTTCTGAAATGAGGTTCATATTTACAATCAAGCTCCTCTTTGTTTCACCACCGTGCACAAAATATGTGCATCAATCAGTAAAGAGGAGGCATTTGTGTTCTTGTTTGCCTGCAAAAGTGTGTGTGCGTGCATCCATGTGTGTGGGTGGTAATGGTGGAGAGAAAGGCTCTAAATTGATTGTTTCCAGAGTGACCTGTAGAATTGATTCACTATGCAACAGCTGCAGTGACTCCAAACAATTTGCTCAGGCATGTTCAGGAAAATGACAAGTGCAAACAGCACATGGACATGGGTTCATCCTCATGTTGCTGCACAGTTTAGCTCTAAGCTCTCGTTATCAGTTTGTGTCTTCTGACAAACACAAAAGCAGAGAAAAATGATGTTTCTGTGGGCTGTTTACGTTTGGGTGAATTTGTGATGAGGTCTAATGGATAATAAAGCATTTTTTTGCTGCTGGTCAAATAGAAACTACATTTTCAGTCAGTTGCTAACCATAAATCCAGATTTTGGTGGATCACGCTGGAACAAATGTCCGTGCTGAGAGATGAAAGGAGACGACTGTACACTATGTGATTTATGCTGGCTACAATCATAAAAGAAAGAACCTATTTTCTATGTAATGCACTGGCCCAAACTGGAAATTATATTACTTTCTCTGTAAGAAATGTTAAATGAGAGGTAATCAGTTGGCCCCAGTAGACTGCTCATTGGACTCTGAGACGCTGAAAGCCAGGGATACCCAATCCTGGTCCTGGAGGACAAGTACCCAGCATGTTTTAGTTGTTTTTCTGCTTCAACACACCTGACTTCAATCAGCATGTGATTGACAGGCTGCTGCAGAGGCTGATGAGTTGTTGAACAGGTGATTCAACCAATGAATCAAGAGTGCTGGAGCAGAGAAACAACTAAAACATGCTGGATGCTAGCCCTCTGGGACCAGGATTGGGAACCTCTGCCTTAGACCAGGGTTTCCCAACCGTGGTCCTCATGGCACACTGACCTGCATGTTTTCCACGTCTCTGCTTCACCACACCTGATTTACATTGCCTCCTCAGGAGGACATCAAGTGCTGCAGATACCTGTTAATCACTCATTCATTTAGGCCAGGTGGTGGCAGCAGGGAAACACAACAGGGTTGTTTAAAAGGGCAACATGGAAGACATGCAGGACAGTGTGCCTTGAGGGCCAGGGTTGGGAAACACTGCCTTGGACTATATTTGTCGTTTGAAATCGGACTCTAAACAGGCTTTTGCACAGCTTGACATTCCAGCTGAGCAGGTTTAAATCAGGTGTGTTGGAGCAGGGAAACAACTAAAATCGAGCTTGACAGGTGCCCCCGAGGAACAAGGTTGGATGCCACTGCTCTATATCGTCCTCTCATAATTTCTTTTACTCTTCTCTGTTTTCAGCTGCAGAGACTCAAGCGCTCCTTGTCCTTCAAGACCAAGAGCATCCGCAGCAAGAGCGCTGACAACTTCTTCCGAAACAGCAGCGAGAACAAGACGGGGCTCCTCTCTGATGTGAGCAGCAGTACGGGCCATCTCTGCAACATCGGGATGGCCCCGCCACACACCACCCACCTCCCCATCCCTCCGGTGCCCCCGGCCATTCCCTGCGCTCCCCCTCCCACGTCGCGCTCCCAGGCTCGCAACCCGCTGCAGGTAGACTCGGCCGGACACTGCTTTATGGAGCACATCTTCAAGAAGCCCACCTTCTGCGACGTCTGCAACCACATGATTGTAGGTAGGGTTTGAACACCAAACATCATGCAGCGACCTCCACCCTGTTCCTGCTACTAGAGCTTAACAGTGGGGCTGATAAGCATGGATCTGTTCACATATAGAGAGAACCTGACCGCTTCATGTCTTTAATATGGTATGTTGTCAAAACAGGATACTGAGTACAAGTGTGATTAAAGTATCTCTGCCCTAATCTGAGCCCAGTTTCTACATATCAGATATCCTGAAGCTCTGTTTTCTGCTGCCTGATGCTCCTGTTTTCCATCTGCAGATCTTTTTACTACGAGAGTCGATAGAAGGCGAAGCATTTGTCTGAAGAGCTCATAATAATGTGTTACAAATGGACTTCATAGAAAATGGCCAAAAAGTCAGAGACATGCACTGCTAAACATTTGTTGAAAGCCTTCTCAGGAGAATTAAAGCTGTTGTAGCTGCAGAGTTTCCCCAACGCTATTTTAAACCCTACATTTTATGGAGTTCTCATTAAAGTTCATGCACAACTAAAGATGCGTCCTGACACTTATGACGATGTAGTGTAGTTTCCTCCCAAGATAATAAAACACAACTAACATTCCCAAGTGAAATTAAGTAAACAAAAGTTACCAGTTTGCAGATCTGAGTGCACCTAACTGTTATTATTGAAGACGTCTCAGGTGACAGCGTGGTGTCAGCTGGGCCTGTGATTGGCTCTGCGCCCTCGTAACCACTCAGGATAAAATATGCTGTCCTGTTCTTCATTTGTCCTGCTTTAATGAGATCACGCTGGGCTTGATGAGATGCACTGGCTCTGTCTAAATCAGACTCAGTGCTCCGGCCATAAAAAGCACAGAAGAAGAAGGTTATAGATGTAGGTTTATGAAAAAGAAATACGGTAATCTCTTCTCTGGTTGAATAAACCTTATTTAAATGGTTTGACTGCATTATGATTTAATAACTTACCAGATTTTACTCTGCAGTTTTGAAGACATTTCTTTGAATAAAGCAACTTTTATTATTAGGTAACTTTTGTAAATCAGTTTTATTTTTATGTGTATGTTCTTACGAATCCAATAATAAGTTTCACCTCTATTCTGTAGCATCTGTTTTAGTCTGAGAAGTATTACTCTGATATAAAAGTCACTGCCTGGTGATAAAGTGGTTATTGGAGGACAAAACATCACAAAAGAATGATAATTTAGATGTGATTTTGTTGTTTTTCCTCGTGGGTCAGCATTAGGGTGTCTCATCACCTCTCTTAATTTATTAAAGAAGGCAGTTTGACAAGAAGATATTTGACTTTCTGTCCTCAAGTCTCATTAGAAACAGATAAAAAGTTTAATCACTGTTAAAGGTTTGAACCCGATCCCTCCGTCTCAATTAGAGTGACCTGAAAGTTGTTGAAGGATCAATGCGTCGCCTCAGCTACTTCCATTGTTGTTGTGGTGATCTGTAACCAATCAGAGAGGCTTTGGCTTCCTCCCAGCTTCTATCTCAGTAAATCGAACTCCATCAGTCCTGCGTCATGCAAGTTTAAACGAGGATCTAGTTTCGAGCTGCACTCACTGCTGCAAAAGAAGTTGAGATTTATTTATCCCTATTTTTGGAAACATAAACTACATATTATCTCAGATCACTGACCCCTTTTTCACCCTGCATGTTTTTGAGGAAGATCTGAACTGAAACCCTGCTTCTCACACTAATTCTCCACATGGAGCAGTCCTACCACTGCCACCGTTACACCGCTGTGGCTTCTTTCCTCGCTGCTCTTTCAATTCCCAGAAAACTAGATCGATTTTCCCTTTGCATATCTGCATTTCCACTCATGCACAGAGAGGGAGCGTGCTTGAACTGAGCTTATAGATAACCCAGTAAAGAGCCAGAATAATAGGGATGCTGGGAATGCTGTAAACTTTAAATAAAATTACAGCCTAAGACTTGATTTCAAAACTGAACATTGAATATTTTCAAACGGACTTTTTTCAGGACCTATTTCCTCCCTGACCAAGCTCTTGAGGCCTAGCAAGTTGCTTTTAGGTTTGTTAAATTAAACAGAATATGTGAACACTTTTTTAAAATTAAATGGAACAAACATATTTGGTGCAGTTAAGAACAAAACATTCAATGTGACACATTTGAATTAGCGTCTTGTGAACTTTTGATTATAGTTTTTCCTTTTAATCAAATACAAATCAGAGGTTCACACATCTATCATTTAGAAAAGGCCAAAAATAATAAAAGTGTTGAATTTGGTCCCTTTAAATTTATTTTAGCATCCTATGATCATCCAGAACAAATTCATTTACGACATGCAAGATTTACTTTGAAATATTTCTTTTTCAGGTTGCGCTCCAGAACTACCCTGTAAAAACACACCGACCTGCCTGCTGTTATCTTCACTCGTTATTAAAGAATGAGGTCTAGAAATGCAGGACAAGGCTCATTCTTCTTTTTAGTTCCTCATCTTTCTATTTTCCTCTTTGTCTCTGGTTTTATTCTTTCACAAACCTTCATTCGCATATGTACACACACTGAAAAGGGTCGGCACAGGATTAAGTACAATTCTTGAATCGTACTGAATTTATTTCTGCTGATGTGAGTGGTTTATCAAAGCTGCAATTGCAAATTTGGAAAACAAATTAGCTTAAAACATTTTTTCATGCTTCTTAGCAACCTTCTAACATTGTATAGCTATAAATATATTGTGGAGATGAACAAAAATGTTTAAAAAATTAATAAAAAATTGGCTTTCATGCATTTGTCTCCGCCAATAACACGTTTCAGACGAAAAGCAGCTATTGGACCATCCGGTTGTCGATCTCACCAAACCGCCACACTACCTTGGGTCCTCCACTCATTACGCACTTGCATATTTAGCAGCACCACTGGTGTGAGATGTTTGCTGCTCAATAATATCAGAGAAGGAGAAACTGCCGGCTGCTACCGCTTCAACTTTAGGACAAACAACCAGAGTCCCAAAAAGAAAAACACCATTTAAAGTCACAGACAACAAAAGACATTCTGACCTAGAAAACAACAACTGGTGTTTAGTGCTATCTCGTTTCCCTGGCATTGTGAGTTTAAAATTCTGGCAGAAGTGTTTGTGATCAAACATCTAGCTTGTTCTGAAGGCTCGCTATAACAACTTGAATGAGGAAGAATGAAATTCACTCTAGTAGCTAACAGTGATAGCCTTCAGCTGTTCAGTTAAAGTACAGTAGATTATAGTCGGTGTTTGTATCTCTCAAATTTTTTCTTTTTTGTAAGTGTACCATACAACCTGTCTCACAACTGCTTGTGAGAAGTAAATGAATGATTTAATGAATGCACAGATGACTTTGCACATACATTTTTTTTTTGCAGTTTGCTGAGATCCCTTAAAGGAAAAATCTGAACCTGTTATCCCATTTTATCTTCTTCTTTGTGTTTCAGGCACAACAGCCAAGCACGTGGTGTTTCTGGCGGGAAACACGGCGAAGCACGGCCTTCGCTGCAAAGCTTGCAAGATGAGCCTGCATCACAAATGCGAGAATGGAGTCGGGCAGCAGCGCTGCATGGGGAAACTGGTGAGACATGTGACACACAGGGCACGAAACAAACAGCAGACTGTGCGCTTTCGGCAGTTTGGGAGACTCCGAGCTGCATCAGTGTTGCCATGACAACGAACCAAACTGTCAGGATTGTCTGTCAATCTGACCGTTCCCCAACAGAATGTGCTTATTCAGAAATCACACTTTCTGAAGTGTCAGCGTTCCAGCTCATCTGTGGCCACCATGCTTCCTCTTCATCCTCCTCATCATCGTTATATCATCAGCACTTCTCCCGTTAGATAATTCAGCTCTCCGCTTAAAAAACACTGATCTCGTCTTTTATCTAATCAAGTTCTGGTGGTGCGTTGCAAATGCCTCCAAACAAGGTTTAAAGGTGTGGTTTACTTGTTTACTCAATACGTTTGCAGTATTTTCTATTGTAAATCAATGCCTTATGAGTCATAAAAAAACTATGATGGTCTTTTTCTGAGATGCAGAAGTTTGCTGTAGAGGAAGTCTGAAAGCAGCAGGATTACTCTTTTTAAAGCCTTCCCTTGGGCGAGAGCCAAGATGGGCGAGGCCATGAATGCAAATTTACAGTGTGACATCACAACGTGAGGATGTTCAAATCCTAGCATTTCACCATCCATCTTCTATCAGAAGCTAACCTAAAGACAGGTGTAGGAGACTATTTTTCATGTTCAGCCTGTATGAAAAACACAGATTGACTGATTATAATCAGAAATAATCATTAAAATGTTTTTTTCAGTCAACCACACCTTTAAAGAATAGTCTTTTATCGAATAATAAATACTTTTTTTTTCATCGTGAAAAAATGTAAATTTGAGATAACGAGTCCCAAGTTTTATCAGTTGTTGACTGTATTAAAAGCCTTGCTGGAGTGAGTTTGTCAGGGTGGTCCGAGTGTTTTTACTGAGCAGGATTTTGCCCCACTCCTAGAAGCCAATAAAGCATTCCTCGCTGTCATCGCGGTCCAACTAAACCCGCAGACAAAACTCAACTGGGAGGCTGCAGCTCAGACACACAAAACAGACCGAATGCAAAGCTCCACGTTCTGATTTATCATTATTTCCTCCTGGTGTTTTCTTTCGTTTGAAGGAAATTTACTTGGAATTAGGAAAATAACTGATTTAGATTAAGAAAACAGAGAGGAAATGTTGTATGGGATGAGTAACGTCAAACAGTCATGAGTTATTTTATGTTTTTTGTTCCACTGTGTTGCATCTTTCCACAAGACGTCTGTGGGATGAGGCTTGACGACGTGACTGGCTCTCAGGAGTGGAAAATGAGGTTGAGAGGTCAAACAGAAAAAGGGACGTTTCCCCAGAGGAGTACAGCTCTGAATTCTACTTCTGCTGCCATGCTTGTTTCTCTTGGCTGAAGGAGCCTTCAGTAACCTCATACTCCAAATCTGGGTTCAAGCTGACATATGATTTTTCTAGGAAGCTCTTTAAAGGCTACTTGAGGATATGTTCTGCCCTAGATTATCTCTGCAAATGCTTGTTGAAGGTATAGTTTGTTTTATTTTGTAAGGATGTGTCCCTAACATATTGTTTTAGTTCAATCAAGAAGGACCTTTTAGAAAAAGCAGACCACTCACAAGACGAGTGACGCACACAGTTTTTGTTAGGATTCAGAAAACGGCTACGATGCAGCTGACGTTTCTGGGAGACGCGCCAGCCTGGATCCAACTAATTGTAAGCCAATATGTGAGTTGGTGCTTAAAACTTCGCTCACACCCGGACAACATGTTGCTGGATAATATCTGCTGCTGTGACACCGTGGGGAAAGTTGTGAGACCAGATCAGAGCGAAGCGTTGGTCATAAATGATGAAGCCACAGCTTCACTCCCACCTCTGATGCTTTTGATGCTCCAAGTAACCTGGATATTTGTAGGAAGTTCTCCAATTTTTTGATGGATCTTTGAAATAATCCCATAAAATTCTAACTTAAAGACAAATGATACATTTTTTTTTGAAAAATTTAGAAAAAAATTCTGTTCTACATTATGTTATTTTCCATTTTTCAGAGCAGTTTATATATGATTAAAATATTACCGTTGGCGCCATGGAGACGTCATTTCTTCTGAAATCTAAGTTATTTTCTTGAGAACTCAGAAATAAGATGCTTGGATTCAACAAAACCCCATCTCCACCCGTGTGAATTCCCCCCACTCCATGACGTAACCCTAGACCCCCAGCAAAGCACTGTGGGCCAAACAGACGAAGAAGAAGAAAGCAGCCACTACAACGCGCTGTACACCCATGTGAAAATAAAACACGCACATTTTTTCACCATGTTGTACAAACAGCCTTATTATTCCTAACTCGCCATTGTAACCATTCAGCTAGCGGTTAGCATACTGGCTTTTACTCATCAAGTAAGATTCAAGCATGAAACCCAAAAAGCACTTTGGTGATGTTTGTGTTGACAACGTGGTCAAAATATCAAAGAAGTGGATTTTAACAGACTGATGATGAAGTCAATCCAAACAAGATTCCCGGTAACTTTTCTGTTATTTTTGTCCTTTTATGTTTGTTGTTCAGTTAAGTTTAAATTTAGTCCTCTCAAAGAGTTTAAATCATGTAAGGCTCAAGATCTTTATGAAGATTTCTGACTCGATTCGCCCCTTCCAAAAATCTTAAAGATGCAATCGATTTTCCATCCATCCATTTCCTGAACCTGCTTTGTCCACGCAGGGTCATGGGGGGTGGGGGTGGGGCTGGTGCCTTTCTCCAGCAGTCAGCGGTCAATCAGGTGGGGTACACCCTGGACAGAGAGCCAGTCCATCGCAGGGCAACACAGTCACAAAGGACAGACAATCATGCACACACACACACACATGAGGACAATATAGACAGACCAATCAACCTAACAGTCATGCATTTGGACTGTGGGAGGAAGCCGGAATACCCGGAGAGAACCCACGCATGCACAGGGAGAACATGCAAACTCCATGCAGAAAGATCCCAGGCCGGGAATCGAACCCAGGACCTTCTTGCTGCAAGGCAACAACTCTAACCGCTGCTCCACTGCACAGCCGCACTCGATTTTCATAGCTCTAAACATAATTTTATAAGATGTTCCCACCATGTGTCGTGTATTAAGAGCCCTCTGGCCTAGTTGGAACAATGTTGGGGCTGTTCTGATCTCAAATCAGAGCTAGACGTGGTTGATTGTCTTGATCGGATTTTGGGAACAAAGGAGTCATCTGCATGTTGAATGTGATGTGTCGAGGAGTCACGTTTGACCTTCAGAGGTGCAAGATTTTCTGTCTGACTGTAGTTTTTGCTGTGTGGCCTTACACCACACACAGTAGGATTAAAACTGTTATAAGGGGGCGATGGTAGCCCAGGAGTCAAGAGTTCACCTCTTACTGACGGGTTGCTGGTTTAAATCCAGATGTGTTTTAAGGATCTGTACTTTGCTTTTAGTTTGAGGCCAGAAAAAAAAGATAAAATAACCATTTTGTTTTGCACCCAGGAGATCCATGCATGACCTTATATAAAGCGTCCCCCAAACCAGACCCTGTTTATAACCTTTTTTACTAAATGCGTGAGCTTCAAGTGCTCACTTGGAACATTTTCTTGTCAGTGTGACATGAAACCTGAAGAACTCTATAGAGTTCGTCATTTTAGCAGAAAGTTCTCTAAATACCAAAAACTCCTAAACGTATGTGGCTGATAATGAAAGCCTGAATCAGGAGCAACTAAAAAATGAGTCAGATAATCATTATCTAGTGTGCTGCAGACTCCATGATGTGAATACTGATCAAATAAGATAAGCAGAGATGTTAAATGTGTTACAGTTGCAGTAGATCATGGAAAGTTATGATTGCATGAAGGAATTCAGCTCAGGGTACGTGACGGATTGTCGTTTTGATTTTTGATGCTCATGCACACAATGAAACTGCTGTGTTATTAAAGTCTGAGGCACATTCTGCTGAAAGTTGAGGAAATGGTTGTGTGTTTTATCCTCGGGGGCAGTTCTGTATTGAGTGTGACGTCTGAGTCTGACATCATTTTGCGAACTCAGTCAGCCCCTCTGGCATCGTTTGAACGATTTGCCCTTGAACTAAATTTTATGCAGGGTGGTTTTTGTGTTTATTTTTCTTCTCACAGCTGGCATAAACACCTGATTTGTAGATTTTGGATTTGGTCTGCAGTCTTCTAGGAAATTTTCATTTATATCACTTTTGCTGCAAAAACTAAGTGAAATAATATTTTATTTTTCATTGATTCATGAGAAATTATTCATGAAAATTCATGTTTTGTGTTGGATTTTCCTCTTTTGAAGTCGGCTGCATTCAGAAAATTGCAACAGAGAGGTGTGGTGTGGGGTTTTTTCAGCATCAGGGTGCTTTGCTGCCTGCAGCGTGAAGGATCGATTTGTTCCTAGTGTTTGTCACCTCACTCTTTCTGCCCTCTTGTTTCCTCCCCACCATCAGCCTAAAGGTTTTCGGCGGTACTACAGCTCTCCGCTACTGAACCAGGAGCAGTATGGCTGCATCAAAGAAGTCATGCCCATCGGTAAGCAGCAGGCACACACAACCCCAGACTAATTTCAGAACAGATTTTCTTCAGTTGATACAATATTTTTTTCTGCCCCAAAGCTTGTGGGAATAAGGTGGATCCAGTTTATGAAGCCCTGAGGTTCGGGACATCGCTGGCACAAAAGGCCAAGAGGGCCAGCGGCTCCGAGTCGCCACACAGAAACTCAGTAAGAACATAATACTTGTTGGGTTTTTCAGGCTTATTTCAAATCCCTGCTTTATTTGGCCACATGTATTCTCTGTCCCTCTCTAGCTGATTGTCTAAATAGATACTGCAGCAGCGAGGCAGTCAGCACTACCAATAAAGGCAGTGTGGTCCTGGCAGGGTTGCTGGATAATGTCACTGCAGTCTCATGTAGCAGCTCCCAGGAAGAATCAGAAAGGCTGAACGTGTTTCGACTGCATTTTCTGTTAAATCTAAGGTCAACCGTAGCTGAATGATGTGATTAAAGCTGCTTGGTTTGGACTGCTATCCTGTGCAGCTGTTACAGATGTGTGTGTGTATCAGCTTTAGAGACAACGTGACCCCAACAGGGGCCTGATAATAGCTTCTAAATATAGGCTATGAAACAGAGTGGTTTTTCCAATTAATATTTACATGGAAATGAATGGAGAATTTCAGGGAAGTTTTTTCTTGTGCATGCCTTAAAGTTCGATCAGTTGTGTGTCGTTTTTGCAGACTAGTGACTTGGACAACGTTCCAGAGGAAGTTGTGGCTCACTGCAGTCGGCGGGAGCTGTTGAGAAAACACAGTGACGACGGTGAGTGTGTGTCGTGTTTAAGCAGCAGTGTCACATCCAACACACTCGTATTCCTGTTCCTTCAGCTTTCATCGGAGCTAAACTCACTCTGTTTGCTGTGTTTGCTCACTTTGACAGCTTATGCGGGTGTAGAAAAAAACTTGGCAAACTGTGTTTCCTTTTTCCTTTATGTGCGTGTGTTGCTCCGGAGTGTGTGTTGTAGGAAAACTTTGCAGCCTATGACCTGATTTTTACTGGTGAGCCACCCAATCATTTTTATGAATGTTTCTGTTTGTTTCCTCAGTCTTTGTGGTCATTGAAAATGGAACGGAGCGTTACCACCTGCCAGAGAGGAAAGCTGATGATTTATCGGTGAGAAAACAATCATTCAAACTGTTCTTGTTCCACACAGCTCATGTGCAGTAGCCTACAGTCCCATGCAGACAGAATTCATCATCACCGTGGCAATTTTCTGCAATAAGAACATGAAAAAAGCTCATTTTAGCCACGCAATCATTGGCTATTAACAAAAAACTGTTGCTTTTTGGCAAATACTGCTGATTCTGACCAGAGTTTGAACTCTGCATCCATTAAAGTCAGCTTGATGTACACCAGAAACCCAAAAGCATCTTCTCAGTTCAGATTTCTAACAGAAAATCACTTTATTGACATTTTTGTAGGAGTTAAAGTGTAAAATTGGCAACTGTTGCTCCATGTTTTCACTTGAATCTACACAAATCACTTCACTTTATTTATAAAGCACCTTCTACAACCTCATCGGATATCCACGGTGCCGTAAACTACAAAACAATAAAGCAGAACATGCAAATAAGTAATAGAAAACACTAAAATCAGGATCATATTAAAAACCCTCACCTTGATGGAGCAACAAACATCAGGACAATGGTGCCAGACATGGTAAGGGAGCAGTATTTTGAACTTGACCCTGTACTTCCTCGGGAGCCAGTGCAGGGATGCGAGCACCGGAGTAATGTGCTGTCTATGTCCAATGCCCATCAAAAACCTGGTTGTGGAGTTTTGAACCAACTGCAATCGTGCAACCGCTCAGGCCGGCCAATGCATTGCAGAAGTCCAGCCTTGAAAGGATAAAGACATGAATGACGGACTATAAATTTGCTATGGACAACATTAACATTTTATTTAAGTTCTCTAAATGTTGCTTGAAAGGAAACACCACATTGCCCCTTGCGTCCAATCCAACAAAAGAGGAGGTTATTATCCTGGCTGCCCGCTGCTCCAGCAGCAGCATTAAAAGCCCCTTTAAGGTCGACCTGCAGCTCTTATTTAGCTCTGACGGATGGTGACTGTTTGATGTTGTTGTGTTGCACCCTGAAGCCTTGTGGCCTCGGTTAACTCGCCTCATCCATCAGCTGCATTTTCGGTGCTCATCTGCGACACTCAGGGAGCCATTTCACTTCATTAAAGCAGCACAAAGAGGAAGAAGTTTCTCGCCGTCCAACAACGACAGGCATTAAAAGTCCTGAGAAGTTTAAGAAATTCCCTCCTGAGGAGCTTCTGTCTGATGGGTTTCTGGAATGCAGCAGGTGAGATTTAGACTCGAGGTGATGGAACAGGAAGGAGCCCCTACTGCAGAGCGACACCAACACTTCTCAGAGAACTTCCTTCCCACCTACACAGCCCCGTCCTGTTTTTATGAAAACCCGGTCTTGTCTCTCCCACTCACGCTGACTGGAGACTTCAATGAACAGATTGCAACTTAAACCACACCTCGGTCCGCCTGCGTGCTGTAAACGTGGGCTCCTACTGCTAACGTGAACGCTGTCGGACTATTTTAATACACAAATCAAATCAAATCACATGTATGACTCTCTGAATGTGTCTGGTTTGTTGTCTAGATGGAGCAGGTTCAGAGAGACGAGCTGAAGCTCTACGTGGCCTTGTTCAGCTTCAGTGCTCAGGAGAGTCATGACCTGGAGATGAGGTTTGCGTCAACACACACACACACGTGCACACACACACACACGTGCACACACACACACACACACACACACGCACGCACGCACGCACACACACACACACACACACACACACGCACGCACGCACGCACGCACGCACGCACGCACACACACACACACACACACACACACACACACACACACACACACACACACACACACACACACACACACACACACACACCACTCTAATCAAAGAATGCCACAAGCCCATCCAGCTTTACTCGGTCCAGCACCTTCCCACGCCCTGCAGATGAAATATTGCAGACTGATTGACTCAAACATGCTTATGAACATTTCATTTTCTTTTGCTGTTCAGAGAAACATCAGAAGCTGTAAGCCACCTTCACTCTGATTCTGAAATTAGATTCAAACCTCCTTTAGACACTTTTTTCATGTCTAACACTAAATTCTTGGTGCTTATTAGTTTATCAGTCGTTTAATTGCTGAAGTAAGAACACCAGAAGTTTCTTTTCTTTTAAGCAACCTCCTAAGTTCTACTTATGTTTGGGAGCGAGATTGGACTTTCTATTAATATCTTGTCAAATTTATAAAAAAATATATATATATTCATTTTCAGGGAGATTGATGATATTAGGAGAATTCCATTTCCATCTCCCATTAAGGTATAAAGATGTGCCTAGTTGAGTAGCCCCTTTTTTTCTTGACGGCTAATACTAATTTGATTTATAGCCATTAAAATGGAGAGATACTCACATTTTTCTGCCCGGCACTGAAGTGGATGCCAATGTAATTAAGAATATTGACAGAAAACAAATGGGGTCTGAAGCACATTAGACAAAAAACACTATTATGGTTTTCATAGCTGCTCCAAATGATGGTTTTCCCCTTTTTAATCTGCAGAATGGACTCAAAGCTTAAGATTATTACATTTGCATTATCAAGGGCACGTGTTGTTTCTTGAGATAATACCTCAACATTGAAGAGCAAATGGAGACAGCAGAAGAGTCATGTTGCTGTTAGCCAATCAGAGGAGAGAAGTTTGAATAAATTACCAGCTCAGTGGTCAAGTGGCATTAGTATCCACCCTGAGACTGGGAGATGGGTTCAAATAAAATAGAACAGACTTTAATAATCCCACAGTGGGGAAATTCACTTGCTACAGCAGCACACACACTTGCAGGAATGGAAGAAGAAAAATATTAACAAGATTATAGGTAAACACTCAAAGACAATAATCTATTATTGTAACCATCAACCACTAACAACAACAAAGAAACAGGAAACTTGTGTTTCCAGAACTATGCAGCATACTGTAAGGGACACAGACACACTATGTAAATCCAATATTACACAAGTAATAACCCTGGGTATGTATTCGGGAATCAGATGAATGAGATTGTGATCAGAGTGGCCAAACGACGAGAGGGGATGGAGGGAGGGTCATACCAAACACTTTAAAAATGGGGCTCAATGCCTCCCTGCTTGACACTCAGCTTTAAGGTGTTTGATGTGGGGGTTAAACCACCAAATAGTTCCAGAGCGCAGCCATGTCTGCAGCTCACCGCTCCCCCAGAGGATGGGTTAAACGTGGGGAAATTCTTTCACCAGTGTTTAACGACTAATGGGACTCGAAATCCTGCCATATTCTGCTCCCCACACCTCTGGTTAATGTCTACCTCCTGAAGCAGGAGCGCCAGAGCTTTTTTTTTTGACAAAGGTCGACTCACAGGGCATTCATTAATACTAGAGACCACTGCAAACATGTTGAAGAAGTGTAGGCCCATTTTAAATTAATATATATTCAGCAACAATATGAAATCAAAGTGGAGAAAATTAGAGAAGATCATTTAATTTTTTCTATTGTATTTAGACCTATCCTTTAGAATAAGGATTGGAGATCATTCCATGTTTGCTGAGTCAGCTTTTTTTGGTTCTATGCCCTCGGGTATAAAACAATCCTTCAGCTTTAGCACTGATTTGTTCTTGAGTCTCCTGGAGATTTCAGGATGAGATGTATTGTTCTCTATTTGCCTTACACACACACATTCGCACACGCATGCACACACACACTTCTTTCTGTCAGGTCCTGGAAACCTTTTCATCTAAAATTCATGGGCTTCTTCTCAATGCCGCTAATGCATTTCATTCAGATGCTCTCCTTTAATGAGACAACAAGCCCTTTCTCTCTTCTGGGACTCGTTACACACAGAAACCAACACAAAAAATGAAAGCACAATCTTTAATCTAGAAGCATCTTATTTTATTTAAAATAGAAAAAACGTTTTCATTCATTTCCGCCGCTGGAGATTTTAATTTTGCTATGATCTTTGATCAGAGCTTGCAGTGATTGATGATGGTACTTTTTTGATCGTGGATCTGATTTAAATGCAACATTTAAATTAAAAGCTCGCTCAATAAATTTACAGCTCCTCTAATTAGCACTTATTCACACTTCTTAGACTGTAAAACAGCAGCAGGTGCTTCGCTTTACTAAATGATGATAAAAAGTGCTTTTTTTCTGAGTCACTGTGATGATTACCAAACTAATTTCAGCAATTCTCTGAATCACAAGAAGGAAAGAAAAAAATACACTGATTAACATTTGGGACAACTTTGTTGTGTTATTTTTACTGGTTGAATAAAGTTTTAAACAGATGTTTGTAATTATGGCACAAAAGATAAAAAGATGCTACAAGATCCTGGATGAAGATAGATTATAGGGAGTTGGATTAAGGTGATAAAAATGAACATATAGGATATTCTTAAAGAGACCCTTCAGAACTCCCTGCAGTCTTTTTACAATGCACAGGAATATTTCTCCTAAATCTAAAATGGGATTATTGTTGCAACAGCACCCCCCCCCCCACCCCCCCGGTTTCATGTTGTCATATTCTAAGTAGGATTTCTTACAGTATTAATACATGTTATGCCTTTCTCTTTACTTATAGAGCAGGAGACAGAATCTTACTGATGGATGATTCCAACGATGACTGGTGGAAGGTGGGTGGTAAACAAGTACCTGCACCAATTAAATAAAGGAACTAATGTGCTGATGTGAGCTTAAAAAAGTCTGAAATTGATTAATAAACTGCAGGAAATGAGGCTTAAAATTATTGGAGGAAGATGCCGCCTCAGGATGTGATGCATTTCAGATAGATTAGGGAGACAAAGGAGCCGCGACTTGACTTTGCAAAGGTGGTTTGTTGTTATTAGAGCATGAAGGAACTCATTAGACTTTTAACTTCTGCTCAGCTGCACTAACGGCTTGGGGAGGTTCAAACTTTAAAACCCAACAACTTAAGCAACCTATTACATTTGCATGAATGTAAATATGCTCTGAGCAAACATATAGTAATTAGAATATGTAATTTTAATGTGTTCTGCATGGATTTGTATGACTAAGCACTTTTTCCTGCCCATCACACGAGTTTTATTTCATTTTTAAGGGAATAATTGAGGACAGGATTGGTTACTTCCCAGCAGCCTTTGCTCAGCAGCTGGAGGACGGAGACCAGGTCTTCAGGTGCAACAGGACGTTCATCGGCTGTAAAGAACAGGGACAGATCACCCTGAAGGAGGGCCAGGTACTCCATTTGATAGCGACTGGATAACATGAATTAAGATGCCATTTTGGGGGTCTGTCACTGGTCTTTTGATTTTTTTTTTGAGAAACTTGACGAACCAAACGGACTCATAAATATCGGAGGTGATGTTTGTTTGTCTGTGTGTGAAACCTCAGATTGGATTCAAGCGGAATCAGGAATAAAGGGAGGCTCTTTTGAGCGCAGCTGCTTGATAATTACTGGAGCTGCTGCAGGTTGTCGGCACTCACCCTCCATTAGAGCCAGTTTGGGTCAGAAGCTTTGGGGGTTGAGCGTAATTATATCTGAGTCTTCTTTTGTTCAAAACAATGACTAGATCTTCAGCTGCACTTCTGTTTTTTTGCAGAATTTAATGACTCTTTTAAGCAGCTTTTAATTTAAGTGTTTGCTCAACATTAGTAGAATTGATCCTGAGAGTATGGCTGTGGTTTGGGGAGTTCACAACCCTCAACGTGAAAATGATCACATTACACCCGCGCTTAATTTCTAGTCACGACTCGGTCATTAGATCACATCAGGTTCACATAATTCAACAGCTCTTCAGCATCTGCCAAATCTTGTTAAAAGAGATCCTCTGAAGTTAACAGAATTGAAGTCCCTCTCATGAGTTACTGATAAATAACATTTTGGCACGATCACAGCTCTTTCCCCCTCTTCAGAGGGCATGCATCTAAAGAACGCGAACCCCCAGTGGAGGTGAAACCACCAGATGCAAGATGGATCCGTGACCTGCTGACTTTCTTTTCCATTCTCACTGGGAAGATGAACTGTTCTGACCCATTAAAGGGGCCAATAAACAGAACTTCCGTTAAATAAAAGTGCTAAAGGTTACCGGTACTCTATTTAAAGGGAACATATTAAGAACCTTTTTCATAAAATAAAAAAAAACATGTGTATAACATTTTTGCACTCTCACATTAAGCAGTTTCAGCTGTTTTATTCGTGACAGTTTCAGTACCTTCCAGAATTAGACGTTTCAGGGCTCTGACGCTTTTAAAAACCACACCCACCACTCAAGCTGCAATAAGCAAAGAAGCTCAGATACTCAGCAGGGACTCGTAATAGAGCTGCTTTTCCTCCGGCCTGGAGAGGTGGTTCTATATTAACTATTAATCTAATTAACTACTTAAGGTTTAAATTTTGTCTGCAATTGCGCTCCAAAAATATATTTTTGGCAGAAACCGAGCATACAAGTCCACGTTTTGCCATAGTAAAACCAGAATCCATTCATGAAAGTGATATGCCTGCTTTTGTATAGAGAGCAGCATATATGTAACAGTGTGAGCCAAGACCCGTAAAATGTCCCATGTGTTTACATTTAAACCTTTCCTTCATTCTAACAAGACCAAATTAAATGTTTCAGTGTTTGTTTCAGCACAAAGTGGCAACACCGTTGTGCAGCAAAGCACATGAAGTAATTTAATCCAACAGTCACATGAAAAACTGTCCTTCAGTTTTAAAATTCCTTTAGGTTAATGTATAAAGTTATTCCTCTCCTTTCGTAGATCTGTGCGAGCGGCGAAAACGAGCGCGGTGGCTTCATCAGAGTAGCGAGTGGAAAAAAGAGAGGTTTTGTCCCCTGTGATGTCCTGGAGATCATCTGAGACAAAGAACCAGAGAACTGAGGACAAACGGGTAAGAAGAAGGAAGTGGGATCGGCCACTGGGACGCGAGTGGTGGAAGAGCCGACGGCGGGGGGGCGGAGTTCACCTTGTCACAGACTCGTTTAACAGGAGCAGTGATGGTTTGGACACCGATAACTCGTGCAGATCAGAGTCTCGAGACACAAACTGCTTACTGTTTGCACAGCAACAGGTGATCACTGTGTTTGTTATTGTTAATTTATACAGCTTTTCTGGGGTTTTTTTTTGTATAATTTATTTATCTACAAGTCATTTTCTTTATGGAAGGGCTGCTAACTGACTTAAATAAGCTTTAATAACATGAACAACCACTCTCTCAAGTCTTTTAGCTGCTTTTATACTTTTATATGTTCATAAAACTTTGGGTAATGCAAAGAGGAACAGCCAGTGTAGTTTTAATTGGGGAACTTGTCGTCCACGAGGGGTGATGGAAACACTACATTATATCACGACATAAGCATCTAATCCTCTAGTTATTCCTGAGCATCGTATCTGTCGGTGAGCTATGTGGATATTTGGAGTCCTGCACAACTCTGGAAAAGAGAAATAACAAATCAAATGGGCGTTTGCACGACTCATTAATGCATTCTAACAACTAAATGAGAAAAATAATCAAATATCTTACGTGTAACTTTCAAAATAAGTCAGAATATAGCTGTGCATGAAAACAGTTTTATGGTTTGTTATGATATTAGTAAAAGTTCAGTCTTTTCATTTCTTTTAAATCTACTTCTGAGGAGCCATTATTTTGCTTTTTGTTCTGTAATTATTTAGACTACTTGAACATTGGGGGAAATTTATCACTTTTTTTATTTTCTAAATTTCAACAAATATTTAATAAGTTTGCAAGATTTCTTTAAGAACGTCCAAATACTCATCTAAGCACATAACACTGTCTTTTAAAAACTTACAAAATAATTAAGAATCAGGTTTAAACACCCTTCAGTTAATAGTCACTAGGTCTAATGAAATCACTTTATTGGTACCAAAATACTGTTTTGCATCCATAAAACTCTATAATCCCAGATTGTTGTAATCAGATAAGCAAGTGGAATTATACAAGCTATCATTAAATGTCCAAAAATATTATAAAATATGTTTTTGGCTAATTTGTCTGATTTTATATTGAGTTTTGTCATTGGTGGCTCTAGGGGCAGGACCACAGGGTCATTGGCCCCTGCTGAAATCTGATTGGCCAGCTGCATTACCCTTGCCCAGTCACTCATCTGTCTTTTGCACGATAATCAGATTATAGGTGGATGCAATTCCAAATCCAAGTACTAGAAGTGCAAATGAGCCAAATTGTAATTGTAATTATTGGCCTCTTAATAAATATTGTGGCCCCTTGATGGCCCCCATACTCGGAAAAATCCTAGATCCGTCACTGGGTTTTGTGCTTTATTGTACCTGAATGATTCATGTAAAAATGTTCTGTAGATTAACAAACAAGGATTCTTCCTCTGAAAAGGATCTGGGACCAGAAGTAACAAAAAGAAGAAAAACAACATTTTCAAAGAACATTTCAAAATAAAAGTATTTTGAAACAAGAGAAGAACAAGTCCTCAATACTAACTCATGACAAGAACATTTTGAAGCTTGAATTCAGAAATCAGAGCTGCGTAAATGAAAAATTACTTTTCTTTCACTTTATTTGACAAATTAGAACATTTTCAGTAAGTTAAATGTCTTTTACCTCTCAGGTCTTGTTTTGAAAAGATATTTTTATTGATTTAATAACTTTTTAATTGTTTTTTGTTTTTCTCAATAATTTAGGACACACCTACAGTATAAGCAGAACATACGGTTTTTCTTTTGTTTTGTGAAATAACAATAAATAGTTTATTCTTCCTGGTTTGGTTTGTAAACATAATTCATTTCTAGTTATGTTTAAAGGGATTGTTGGTTATTCTTATTTTGTTTTGATGGAGGAATTGTCTGATTAAGTTTGAAGTTTTTACAACATCAAAGTGCTTTATACAGTCCTGCACACAGAACATTTATAAGTATAAAAAAGTGTCCCTTTAATTTTAACTACATGTTTTTTTTTCACAGACGGCTCTAAACAATATTTCTTTGGATTGTGATGCAGTTCATTTATGGCAAGATAATGCTTGTTGTAGATAAATCTGTTAAAGATTGCTCTTTACTAGAACTTGGCTTTTTTTCAGTGCCGATAAACACTTTCTTGTACAAAAAAGATTACAATTTTTGTCTTTGTTAGAAAGAAATTGCTGTGTGCAGTGATTATTTTTGTACTCCTAAATTGCTGTATCTCTGCATTTTTGTCAGCAAATAAAAGTTCATATTCCTTTTGCTTCTCGTCAGTTGTTATATTTATATTTGCTTTAATAAAAATGTCCAGAAAAAATATTTTAAAAAAGAACCCAATTTGTTTAATGATTTATTGAAAATCCGCTAAAATCAGTTGCGATAGTTTATATGTGTATGTTGCATAATAATCCTGAAATTGTATCTTTATTTTTTCTTCTCAACTCACATGACTGATTTATAAAAGATTAAACATTTCAGTAGGTTTAATTCCTCAATAAAAGTGTTAAAAATTTACATAGACAATGTGGTTAAAGTAAGAAAGCAGGAGAAAACTCTTTTTTGTTTGTTTCCAGCACACCTCCTGGATGTTTTAGATCATGAACACAGCTGATTTGTTTAATTTAGTCATGAACCGCTCCTGTAGACACTAAGGAAAGCTGGTAGACATTTCAACTGTTAGATTAGGGTGTTAAAAGGACGAACGCACAGCGAGGAGATAAGTTTTACTTTTGGTTCTACTAAAAGGACACTAGGGGGTGCTAAAAGCAAGCCAACACTGCCTAGTTTCTCTTTAATTTTTTAATAATCTTTAATTTTTGCTTCACTTTCCTAAATTATCAGACTCTATAGTTCATGTTTTCTTGTTTTTTTTAAACAAATGCCTCTAAATTAATGAAGCAGAAAATTCTTTATTGTATCTTTATTGTATTATCATCTTTTATACCTTTTAACACATTATTTTAGGAAAACCCAGCCCAATTCTTACACATTGCTCCTTTAAAGTGTTACAGACCCTTTAATGTTGCTTTAAGGTTCTATTTAATTATTCATGAGCCAAACACAAATCTACTAATGTTTTAGTGTATGAAAGGTGTGTGTATATAGATATGCGGTTCATATAGCTATATATTTAATGAATAAACAAACAAAAGCTGAAGTTGTTATTTTGAAAAAAAAATTTTTTTTAATAAATATATTTTAAGCTGCCAGGATTTATTTTTGTGTAATTATGATGCAACTTGTGTGCATGTCAGAGCAATCAGAAGAAAGTTAATTGAACGCCCTCAGCGGGTCAACACAGATGTTACAGCTGTCGAAGCACAGGAAACACACTTGGTTTGATTTGGAGAGCCCTTCCTGTCTTTGTCAGTGATGAATAATGCAGTCTACTTAAAGCATCAGTGTGTATTTTTCCTGGCAATAGGGGGCAGTAGATACCTAAGTCATTGCAAGCAAGCTGTATTTTTGTGTTGGAGTATGGCCTTACCAAGGGATGCCCATTAGGGTCAAAAAGCCATGGGGAGTGCAAACTTTAGCTAAATAACAAGCACATCAGACTCCCTTTTGCCACTGGCAACAAGTGAAGAGGTAAATGTGTAAAACAACATTTAAGAACGGGGGGAGCAGTGCGCTACCAACACTATCTATAGTGGGGACGGTGTGCAGCTGACCTCTACTCAGGACGTTGTGGATCGGTGGGCAGAATGCTTCGAAGACCTCCTCAATCCCACCGACACGTCTTCCAGTGAGGAAGCAGAGTCTGAGGACTTAGGCTTGGCCTCTCAAATCTCTGGTGCTGAGGTCACTGAAGTGGTCAAAAAGCTCCTCTGTGGCAAGGCTCCGGGGGTGGATGAGATCCACCCGGAGTTCCTTAAGGCTCTGGATGTTGTGGGGCTGTGTTGGCTAATGCGGCTCTGCAATATCACGTGGACATCGGGGGCAATCCCACTGGACTGGCAGACCGGGGTGGTGGTGCCCTTATTTTAAAAGGGGGACCGCAGGGTGTGTTCCAACTACAGGGGGATCACACTCCTGAGCCTTCCTGGTAAGGTCTATTCAGGGGTTCATGTAGCAGACATATTGTTTACCTGTGCTTTATTTAGCACCGTCAAAATATGACTGTCTAGTCCCCGAGTTTGTTCTGCTTTCCGACAGCTATATCTGTTATATATTATTAACCACAAAGGCACTGCTGGGATTTGAACCCAGGATCTCCTGTTTACTAGACAGGCACTTTGACCAACTAATTATTCAGGGGTTCTGGAGAGGAGGGTCTGTCGGATTGCTGAACCTCAGATTCAGGAGGAGCAATGTGGTTTTTGTCCTGGCCGTGAAACACTGGACCAGCTCTATACCCTTAGGGGGATCCTGGAGGGTGCGTGGGAATTTGCCCAACCAGTCTACATGTATTTCGTGGATTTGGAGAAGGCGTTTGACTGCGTTCCTCGGGGGGCCCTGGGGGGGGGGGTCTCTGGGAGTATGGGGTACCAGGCCCTCTGGTACGGGCTGTTAGGTCCCTTTATGACCGGTGTCAGAGCTTGGTCCACATTGCAGTAAGTCGGGCTCGTTCCCAGTGAGAGTTGGACTCCGCCAAGGCTGCCCTTTGTCACCGATTCTGTTCATAACCTTTATGGACAGGATTTCTAGTGCAGCCAAGGTGTGGAGTTTTGGTGGCCTGAGGATCAGGTCTGCTTTTTGCAGATGATGTGGTTCTGTTGGCTTCATCAGAACATGATCTTCAGCTTTCGCTGGAGCGGTTCGCAGCCGAGTGTGAAGCAGCTGGGATGAGAATCAGCTCCTCTAAATCTGAGACCATGGTCTTGATTCGGAAAAGGGTAGAATGCCTTCTCCGGGTCAGGGATGAGGTCCTGCCCCAAGTGGAGGAGTTTAAGTATCTCGGGGTCTTGTTCACGAGTGAGGGAAAACTGGAGCGTGAGATTGAAAGGCAGATTGGTGCTGCATCTGCAGCGATGCGGGTGTTGTACCGGTCTGTCGTGGTGGAGAGAGAGCTGAGTCAGAAGGCGAAGCTCTCGATTTACCGGTCGATCTACGTTCCTACCCTCTCCTATGGTCATGAGCTTTGGGTAGTGACTGAAAGAACGAGATCGCGGATACAGGTGGCCGAAATGAGTTTTCTCCGAAGAGTAGCTGGGCTCTCCCTTAGAGATAGGGTGAGAAGCTCGGTCATTCGGGAGGGGCTCGGAGTAGACCCGCTGCTCCTCCACATCGAGAGGAGCCAGTTGAGGTGGTTCAGGCATCTGGTCAGGATGCCTCCTGGATGCCTCCCTGGTGAGGTTTTCCGGGCACGTCCAACCTGGAGGAGCTGGCCCAAATGGCTGGGGAGATGGAAGTATGGGCCTCTCGCCTTAGGCTACTGCCCCTGCGACCTGACTCTGGATAAGCGGATGAAAATGGATGGATGGATGGATGCTGCTTTGCCTAAAACATTCAGAGCATCAAATAATCATCCTAAAATGAACTAATTTCATTATAAAATACATATTTTCAGAAAAGGAGCTTGATCCATTTCCCCTGCAGCAATGACTTGTGGGTAATTCCCTTTCCCAAGGTCTGCGTCATTGCGGACTTGGGTGAAGTGCAGATATTAAAGGTGCAATGGGGGCGTGGTCAACTTCCACACTTGATAATCGGGACACCCTCGCACCCCTGGCCAGGAACACGCAAATGATGGGTGCGAGGGAGGGTGCAAGTGCGAGTATTGAGACTGGGCCATAAGACCCGCTCCCATGTATTTAAGACCTGATTTTTATGGTTATATGTTATGAAGCCGCCAATATTTTTCAACAACTGGACATCATTTAATTCATTTTCAACAACATTTTGATGGATATTTCAAGAAATCAATGGTAAAAACTACACATTGTCTCTTTAAAGTGTGACATCCAAAATATAAACACCAGACAGTTAAAATTTTCAGAAAAAAATGCAACTGTCTTGGATTTTCCTGCATTTATTTACATAAATTATTTTGCACAAGACTTTAAGACGCAAAAGTCGTCAGCATGCATAACAAAGGTGATATTTCTGGGTAAATGAGACGTCTTCGGGTCATGAATGTTGCATATGAGCTACATAATACTTAATAAAATATGCCGACTGAAAAAAACTAAAAAGGCAGAATTTTTGTTTTTCCAGGGAGAATCTTAGCTGAGGAAATTCAGGGCTGTGAGAATCTGGCTCAGTCCTGCATCTCTGACACTCGAAACCTCCTGTGACCTGAGTTCTATCTTTTGTTGCATGAGTCATGATCAGTGTATTTCTGTTAAGCGAGCAACACAATTTTTTATTATTAATATTAAAACTGAAACCAGTGTTAAGACAAAAGAAACCTTTCTTGAAGCAGAGTGCAAACATTTACCATCAGTTAAACCACAGATATGAGAAAACCACAAACACCCAAAGCTCAGAACAATTTCACACGATCAACAATATATTTTTAATACAGTTTAGCTTTCTTTAGGGCGGTGCAATGGGTAGAGCTGTTGCCTTGCAGCAAGGAAGTGCTGGATTCACACCCGGGCCTGGGTCTCTGTGCAGGGATTTTGTATGCTGTCCCTGTTCACACATGGGTTGCCTCCGGGTACTCCAGCTTCCTCCCACAGTCCAAAAATATGTTGATCGGTCTCTAAATTGTCCTTAGGTGTGTGTGTGTGTGTGTGTGTGGGGGTGTTTGTTCTGTGTGTCTCAGTGTTGGCAATCTGTCCGTGGTGTACCCCACCTGTTTGCCCAATGACCACTGGAGATAGGCACCAGCCCCCCACGACCCGGTGTGGATAAGGAAAATGGATGGATGGATAGTTTTCTATTGGCTCTTTGATGTTTTTTCTTCATTTTAAATCAATTAAATTCATATTCAGCCTTTAGTTCTGACACTTCATCTTTTGTACGTCTCTCATTTTTTAGTGTAAAATAAAGTTGTTTAGATCCCGGAACTGGACAGAAAATGAATGAAAACGCAGGCAAAGAGTGCAGAAAAGGTTGAAATTCCTTCAAAAGTTCAATGAAAAATCAATCAAGACAAATTTTCAAAATAGGGCTCAAGGGAAAGAAAAAGGGAAGGGAAGGAAAAATGCAAAGCAACGATGGTCGACTCGGGCATCTAAGTTTGTAAAAAGATGCAACACTGCTAATTAAAATAAAAAAGTAACCATGACTCCTCTTCATCTTACCAAAAGAAAAGCTGATATAATTTTCTTCTCTGTCTTTATTTTGTGAGTTTCTGAGTCATGAGCGTGTCTGGAGGTCTGATCAGAGGGAGTTTCTGTTAAAACCTTCAGAGGTGGTTGCAGAGAAATTATCATGAAAGGGAGGTGAGGATGACTCAAGACAGTTTAAAGTTGAAGCTGTCGACCGCTCGCTTTCTGCACATTTTGAAGAACACGTCTCTAAATTTTGGTTATATTTATAATATTGATATAGATTCACAAAGTTAGCTATGAGCCTGTGTGTTCTTTTTTCTTAATTATCATGTTCATGAAAATGAAATATTGTTGGTGTTGTGCCATAAATGCTTGTAATTTTAATGTAGCTTATTCTGTTTTATTTCATTTAAATTCAATTTGTTTATAAAGCACCAAATCACGACAAGAGTTGCCCCGAGGAACTCCACAAAGTAAAACATTCCCCATTGAGTTCATTATGCCAATTAAAAGTTTCCTATAGAAGGAACCCAGCAAATTTCATGGAGTCACTAACTGGTGTCAGTGTTTTTACAGCAATCCTCATACTAAGCAAGCATTTAGCGACAGTGGAGAGGAAAACTCCCTTTTAACAATAAGAAACCTCCAGAGGATCCTGGCTGAGTATAAGCAGCCATCCGCCACGACTCACTGGGGATCGAGAAGACAGAGCAGACACACAGGCACACACACACACACACACACACACACACACACACACACACACACACACACACACACACACACACACACACACACACACACACACACACACACACACATACACACACAACTTATATACCAAGTAGTGTTTCTATGGCTACATTGTGATTACTTGGTAGATATTCTATTGCTAAACTTTATTGTATCCTAGTGAATCTATTATTAGTTCAACAGGTACAGTAAACTAGTAGTAGCACATTAAATGTCAAAGAAAGTAAAATGTCATTATCAGGAGAGGGAGAATGTTTAAGTGGTTAGCAACAGATTTTAGATTTAATCAGGTTGACAAATATGTTTGACACATTTGTCAAAAAATGCACAGACACAGAAGGATTGCATTTGTAAAGACCAGATGTGTGACCAAGTCACTGCTTTGCAAGCCACAAGTCTTTCCAGTCAAGTCTCGAGTCAAATCCAAGTCAAAGACAACCAAGTCCAAGTCGAGTCTGTAACAAGAGGAATGTTGTGTACTTATGTGTTTCTAGGGGGAACTGTTTAGAGGGAACACAAAGAAGCCAGAAACAGGCTGGGCTTATGTTTGTACCTTTAGTTGGCACGGATGTTAATAAAGTTTCACGTGTAAGAAACGATACTGCTTAAACCGTCCATTCTGTGAAGTTGAGTAACAGAACTGAATGAAACATGGTGGCAGCGGTGGTAAATGCAGCTACGAGGTGAGAGAGCTGCTTTGGGAAGAGCGGACTGTGCCGATAGCTGGAGGCTGTTAGCCTAGCACACCAGCACAGGCGGTAGCGTGTCGACGAGTACGGAGCCACTGACGTAGCCGAAGGAGGCGCTTGGCGTCATGATGGAAGGTATCCGACCACCCCCGACTCTCTGCTTGGACTCTGCCACCATGTTTCATTCTGTTCTGTTACTCAACTTTACAGAATGGACGGTTAAAGCAGTATCGTTGCTTACACGTGAAACTTTATTAACATCCGTGCCAACTACAGGTACAAACATAAGCCCGGCCTGTTTCTTGCTTCTTTGTGTTCCCTCTAAACAGTTCCCCCTAGAAACACACAAGTACATAACATTGCTCTTGTTACAGAGTCCAAAGTCAATAATGTGGAAGTCCAAGTCCTTAACTTTGAATTTTCAAGTCATAATCAAGTCATCTGTCCAACTTCAATTTAGTGACAATGATAATAAATAAATTCCAGAAATAAAGCTTCTTAAAGCTTCATTTATTTGCTCAAACAAGCAGAAAGTGCAACTAAAATGGATAATAAACTAAGGGCTGCTGCATTTAGCAGTACAAGCTCAAACCCAGAACGAAGGATGATTTATGAGTTTTGTCCATGTTGTGCTAAAATATCAAATATGCTCAAGTCATCATCAAGTCAACAGATGCAAGTCGATTCAAGTTGCAAGTCATTGGCGTACAAGTCCGAGTCAAGTCGTAAGTCTTTATAGATTTTATCAAGTCAAGTCAGAAGTCTTTAAAATAAAGACTCGAGTCCAAGTCATGTAACTCGAGTCCAAGTCATGTAACTCGAGTCCACGTCTCTGGTAAAGACCCAGTTATTCAATTCAATTCAAGTTTATTTATATAGCGCCAAATCTCGACAAGAGTCGTCTCAAGGCACTTCACATAGTAAACATTCCAAAGAGTTCATTAAGCCAATTAGAAAAAATGTTTCCCATATAAGGAACCCAGTAAATTGCATCAAGTCACTGACTAGTGTCAGAGTCTTTACAGCAATCCTCAAACTAAGCAAGCATTTAGCGACAGTGGAGAGGAAAACTCCCTTTTAACAGGAAGAAACCTCCAGAGGATCCTGGCTCAGTATAAGCAGCCATCCGCCACGACTCACTTGGGATGGAGAAGAAAGAGCACACACACACACACACACACACACACACACACACACACACACACACACACACACACACACACACACACACACACACACACACACACACACAACATGTAAACCAAGTAGTGTTTTTATGGTTACATTGTGTTTTCTTACTAAATATTCTATATGGTGAGAGATAAACCTTATTGTATTTATCCTAGTGTATTTATAATTAAACGGGTAAACTAGTAGTAGTGCATTCAATGTCAAGGAAAGTAAAATGTTATTATCAGGAGAGGGAGAATGATTAAATGGTTAGCAACAGTGTTCAAGACGATGGCCCCCTCCATGAGGGCACCACAGCTCAGCAGAACACCATTGTAGCTTCTTCTGGGGAGAAAAACACTTGAAGAAAAAATAAAGTTAACAGCTGAAATAGCAGGAAATAATACAGTTAAAGAGCAGATTGTAGAAGAAAGTAGTCGAGTGTGGAAAGTGGTCAGTGTGTTCTCCAGCAGTCTAAGCCTATAGCAGCATAACTACAGAGATAACTCTGGAAAACCCAGCCTTTTAGATAGTGGCATGTTGGAGGCAGGGCAAGGGAGAGCCGTCTTTACCGACTGTACACTCCACCTCCCTCTACTCCCCCACTTGTCCAGATCTAGGCTAACATCAGATTTTAACCATAGGCCCTATCAAATAAAAATGTTTTAAGCCTAGTCTTAAAAGTAGACAAGGTGTCTGCCTCACGGACTAAAGCTGGGAGCTGGTTCCACAAGAGAGGAGCCTGATAACTAAAAGATCTGCCTCCCATCCTATTTTTAGATATTCTGGGAACCACCAGTAAACCTGCAGTCTGAGAGTGATGTGCTCGGTTAGGAGTGTATGGAACAGTCAGGTCACTGATATATGATGGAGGTCGATTGTTATATGTGAGAAGGAGGATCTTAAAATCTATTCTGAATTTAACAGGTAGCCAATGTAGGGAAGCTAAGACAAGTGAGATATGATCTCTCTTTTTAATTCTCATCAGAACTCTAGCTGCATCATTTTGGACAAGCTGAAGACTTTTAACTACACTCTGTGGACTTCCTGAGAGTAATGAATTACAGTAATCCAGTTTTGATGTAATAAATGCATGAACTAATTTTTCAGCATCACTCCTGGAAAGGATGCATCTAATCTTAGCAATATTACGAAGGTGGAAAAAGGAAATCCTACAAACCTGAATGACATGTCCTGGTCAAAGATCAAACCAAGGTTCCTTACTTTGTTCTCTGAGACTAATCTCTCTGAGGAGAACTTCAGTCTTGTCTTGATTTAAAAGCAAAAAGTTTTGAGTCATCCAATTTTTGATGTCTTCAAGACAAGCCTGTAATCTAACTAATCGATTAGGTTCATCAGGGTTAATGGATAGATATAACTGAGTATCGTCAGCATAACAGTGGAAGTTTATCCCATGCTGTCTAATGATTTTACCAATTGGGAGCATATATATAGTAAAAAGAATTGGTCCAAGCACTGAACCCTGTGGTACTCCACAAGTAACCCTGGAGTATGAAGACGATTTGTCATGTACATTTACAAGATCACAGGATCTTTCATGGAGGTAAAGTCAAAGAGTTGGAGTACCCTGCCCGGGGGGTCACCGGGGTCCCACCCTGGAGCCAGGCCTGGGGTTGGGGCCCGTGAGCGAGCGCCTGGTGGCCGGGCTTTCACCCATGGGGCCCGGCTGGGCCCAGCCTGAACCGGATACATGGGCTCATCCAACTATGGACCCACCACCCGCAGGAAGAAGGGTTTGGTGCATTGTGGATCGGGTGGCAGACCAAGGCGGGAGCCTTGGCGGTCCGATCCCTGGAGAAGAAAACTGGTTTTTGGGACATGGAACGTCACCTCGCTGGCGTGGAAGGAGCAGGAGCAGGAGCTTGTGGCAGAGGTTAAGCGGTACCAGCTAGATATAGTCGGACTCACCTCGATACATAGCATTGGCTCTGGAACCCAAGTCCTTGAGAGGGGTTGGACACTCTCCTTTGCTGGAGTTGCTCCTGGTGAGAGGCGGAGGGCTGGGGTTGGCTTTTTGTTAGCCCCAAGACTTTCTGCCTGTGTGTTGGGGTTTACCCCGGGGGACGAGAGGGTAGCTTCCCTGCGCCTTTGGGTCAGGGAACGGGTCCTGACTGTTGTTTGTGCTTATGGGCCAAATATCAGTTCAGAGTACCCACCCTTTTTGGAGTCCCTGGGACGAGTGCTAGATAGTGCTCCATCAGGGGACTCCATTGTCCAGCTGGGGGACTTCAATGCTCACGTGGGCAATGACAGCTTGACCTGGAGGGGTGTGATTGGGAGGAACTGCCCGCCTGATCTGAACTCGAGTGGTGTTTTGTTATTGAACTTCTGTGCAAGCCGCAGTTTGGCCATAACGAACACCATGTTCGAACATAAGGATGCCCATCAGTACACTTGGTACCAGGGCAGCCTAGGTCGCAGGTCGATGTTAGACTTTGTAGTCGTATCATCTGACCTGCGGCCATATGTTTTGGACACCCGAGTGAAGAGAGGAGCGGAGCTGTCAACTGATCACCACCTGGTAGTGAGTTGGATCAGTTGGCAGGGGAAGATGTCGCGTAGACCTGGCAGACCCAAACACATAGTGAGGGAACGCCTGGCAGAAGAACCTGTTAAGACGGTCTTCAACTCCCACCTCCAGCAGAGCTTTGACCGCGTCCCGAGAGCAGTGGGGGACACTGACTCCGAGTGGGCCTTGTTCCACTCTGCGATTGTTGAGGCGGCTGTTGCTAGCTGTGGTCGCAAGGTGGCCGGTGACAGTCGTGGTGGCAACCCCCGTACCCGTTGGTGGACACCAGAGGTTCGGGGAGCCGTCAGGCTGAAGAAAGAGGCCTACAGGGCGTGGCTGGTCTGTGGGTCTCCGTAGGCAGCAGACAGGTACCGGATAGCCAAGCGGGATGCAGCAGTGGCAGTTGCTGAGGCAAAATCTCAGGCGTGGGAGGAGTTTGGTGAGGCCATGGAGAAAGAATATCGATCGGCTCCAAAGAGGTTCTGGCAAACTGTCCGGCGCCTCAGGAGAGGAAGGCAGCAACTCGCTCACACTGTTTACAGTGGGGATGGGGAGCTGCTGACGTCAACTGAGGCTACAGTCGGACAGTGGAAGGAATACTTTGAGGAGCTCCTCAATCTCACCTATGCACATTCCGAGGAGGAACCAGAGCCAGGAGACCTGGGGATGGACTGTCCAATTTCAGGGGCAGAAGTTGCTGAGGTAGTCAAACAACTACACAGCGGTGGAGCCCCGGGGGCGGATGAGGTTCTACCTGAGTATCTCAAGGCTATGGATGTTGTAGGGCTGTCATGGTTGACACGTCTCTGCAACATTGCATGGTCATCGGGGGCAGTTCCTGTGGAGTGGCAGACCAGGGTGGTGGTCCCCATCTTTAAGAAGGGTGACCTGAGGGTGTGTTCCAACTATAGGGGATCACACTCCTCAGCCTCCCTGGAAAGGTCTACTCCAAGGTACTGGAGAGGAGGGTCCGATTGATAGTTTAATCTCAGATTGAGGAGGAGCAATGTGGTTTTTGTCCTGGCCGTGGAACTGTGGACCAGCTCTATACCCTTGCAAGGGTGATGGAGGGGGCATGGGAGTTTGCCCAACCAATCCACATGTGTTTTGTGGATTTGGAGAAGGCTTATGACCGTGTCCTCAGGGGCTCCCTGTGGGGGACGCTCCAGGAGTATGGGGTGGGTGGCTTTCTGTTAAGGGCCATTCAGTCCCTTTACCAGAGGAGCGTGAGTTTGGTCCGCATAGCCGGTAGTAAGTCGGACCTGTTCCCAGTGAGGGTTGGACTCCGCCAGGGATGCCCTTTGTCACCGGTTCTGTTCATTACCTTTATGGACAGAATTTCTATCCGCAGCCGTGGTGTGGAGTGTGTGGAGTTTGGTGGCAGGAGAGTCTCGTCTCTGCTTTTTGCGGATGATGTGGTCCTCCTAGCTTCATCCAGCTCTGACCTTCAGCTCTTGCTGGGTAGGTTCGCGGTCAAGTGTGAAGCGGCTGGGATGAGGATCAGCACCTCTAAATCTGAGACCATGGTTCTCGACCGGAACAGGGTGGCTTGCCAACTCTGGGTCGGGGGAGAGGTCCTACCTCAAGTGGAGGAGTTTAAGTATCTTGGGGTCTTGTTCACGAGTGAGGGTAGGAGGGATCGGGAGAACGACGGGCGGATTGGTTCAGCGTCTGCAGTGATGCGGACGCTGACCCGATCTGTCGTGGTGAAGAGGGAGCTAAGCCAGAAAGCCAAGCTCTCGATTTACCGGTCGATCTACGTCCCAATCCTCACCTATGGTCATGAGCTTTGGGTAATGACCGAAAGAACGAGATCGCGGATACAAGCGGCCGAAATGAGTTTCCTCCGTAGGGTGGCCGGGCTCAGCCTTAGAGATAGAGTGAGGAGCTCGGACATTCGGGAGGGACTCGGAGTAGAACCGCTGCTCCTCCGGATCGAAAGGAGTCAGTTGAGGTGGTTTGGGCATCTGGTCAGGATGCCTCCTGGACGCCTCCCTGGGGAGGTGTTTCGGGCATGTCCTGCCGGCAGGAGGCCCCCGGGTCGACCCAGGACATGTTGGAGAGGTTACATCTCCAATCTGGTCTGGGAACGCCTTGGGGTCCTGCTGGAGGAGCTGGTGGAGAAGGCCAGGGAGAGGAAGGTCTGGAGCTCCCTAGTTGGGATGCTGCCCCCGCGACACGGACCCGGATAAGCGGAGGAATACGATGACGACGAAATTTACAAAATTAAATCTATCACACAGGTATGATTTAAACCAGCCTAGCGCTGTTCCTTTGATCTCTACAACATGTTCAATCCTTTCTAAAAGAAAATTGTGATCAACTGTGTCAAAGGCAGCACTGAGATCTAACAAGACTAGAACAGACACAAGATTCTTATCTGAGGCCATGAGAATATCATTTGTAACTCTCACTAATTCAATTTCAGAGCCGTGATACCGTCTAAAACCAGACTGAAATTCCTCCAACAGATCATTAGTGTTTAAATGCTCACATCCTTGGATGGCCACTATTTTCTCAAGGACTTTGGATAAAAATGGAAGGTTAGATATTGGTCTATGCAGTTTAGAAGCAAAAAACTGTTATTTTGGGGTTTAGTTACTCTTTAAAATGAAGACTTTTACATAAGCAGATTCCCTTTTAGACCAGAGTGAAAAATCTTTAGCATGAATTTACTAAAGCTTTTGATTCATTTCTGAATTCATCTTGATGACAGACAGCAAACCTCATTTATTGTCACCTGAACTTAGCAGGAAAAGAAGTGTGACTGAGAATCAACCTGCTGTTTCCTCCCACAGCAGTTTGTGCATTACCTGGAACAATGTTTGGTCAGCAGAGGGTCGTCACATACCTCTGTCACATATAAAAGCGCTCAGCACAAACACTCATCACACTCTGAGAGGACAAGTCAGTCAGCGATGGAAACCTCTTCAGTCCTCCTTCTCTGCATCCTGGTCACCTGCTCAGGTAGGGCTGCAGCATTTATCACATTATTTTTATTACTCATATTAGAATGTTTGTGTTATCTGTTTTGTGTTTTTTACAGTCTGGACAGTCCAGGGGAGAAGCTTTGAGGTCAGCATTAATGAGGAGGAGCAGGTGGATGCCTCTGGGGAAGCACAAGTGAGCCTAAAAAAAGTCTTGACTGGGATTTGATGTCGGACGGAATATCTGGTGGATGTGGTCTCAATCATACATTGCACTGATTTAAACAAAATAGTTTAAACGGTGTTTGTGTCTCCTTATTTTACAGATTCCAGGAATTTGTTGGGGATGCAAGTGGGCTCTGAAGAAGGTGAAGAACGCCATCGGACAAAACGCCACCTCAGAGGTAAAATTGTTTTTCTAAAAAATGGCAAGATTGAGCCACAACGGTGCGATCAGTTACGTCTGTAAAATAAAATAACTTTTGTAGAGCATAATAAAGAAGCTGAAGACTGTCTGTGATCAAATGGGACTCCTGAAATCTAAGTGTCACAAGTTTGTGACCTCCCACCTGGGGGAGCTGGTGGAGGAGATGACCACCACTGACGATGTGAGGACGATCTGCGTCAACACAGGGGCGTGCAAGTGAGTCACAGCTGTTTGAATAATGCAGAATTTTTACCTGAAAGAGTTTTATGTCTTCTTTTTCATTAATCTTTTTCTCTTTTATTACCTTTTTAGAGCAAAAGATCAGGACCAGCCTTTCTCCTCTGACACCCTATGGCCATAAATGGGGAGTCGATATATCGATAATCATTCTCAGAACCTGTCAGTCATTAAATGCTTCTTTGCTCTGATTTCCACCCGTTTCTGTGCACCAAAGATAAACATCATGTGTCTTTTTGCATAAATAAGTGAAAAAATGACTTCCAATTCAGAAAAGGCAAAAACTGGTGCAGCTGTTCTACTCAGCCAAAATTTTATTTATGAAAATGTATAATAATTTATATAAAAATATGAGGTTTATGACTTAGAGATCAGTATATTAGTGATGCTTTCCTCCTCTGAGGGTAAAATCAAAATAAGTTAATATGCACATAATTCATATCACATCTGTAAGAAAATTAACTTATTCTATTTTTATTCATCATTTTTTATATTTAAATCAAATTTGTGAGTAAAAAAAAAGGTTTAAAGCCCAGATAAACTTCTGGTCGCCTGCGGGCTTTTTTGCCTTTAAAGGCCACTTTAATTAGACTGCGAAATACAGAAATAGGTTGTCTAGATTACAATTAAATCTAATATTGCACTTTGTCCTCATAAAATAGTGGGAGATTTAAGTAATTCTGTATTTTTTATGCAAGTAAAAACCTTTTCCTTACCCGTTATGGAAATCAGCTCTGATTACCATCAACTAAAGCAGAAAAGAAGTGAAAAAGAAACAAAAAGAAAATAAAACTTGAGTTATTTGAAGAGAATATAAAGCATTCAACGATCCGTTCATTTTTTTTATTTAACAAAGTTATTTCATGGGTTGAAGACAGAAAAACAACTTTTTTGCATATTTACATATAATGGGGGCCTTCAAAACTCCATGAAATGGATCTGCTTTTATTAGTCTCCTCACACTTTCACTGATTAAACCCTTAAAAAGCAGCTTTATTAAAAACGTGGCTTAAAACTGCATCAGTGATGAAGACGAAGGGAATTTAAAAACGATCGTCATCTAGAGGAGTCTGCAGCAGAGAGCAGGAACTTGGAGTTTTGGTTCAGGAAGCATCCATCTGGGTGGTTCTTGACCCAGTTCTGCTTTAAGGCGTCTCGGTTCAGTTTGTTCAGGCTCCGGGAGCAAAGGCGGAGCTCCTGAACGTGTGTGGATAAACCATCCAGGGCATAGCTATCCCACGGGCCAGACACCTGACATCCTGGGGATAAAACAGGGAAAATGTCTGGTTTTATGGAATTTTCCTGCTTCTATAATAAAAGAAAATGTATAAAAAAGCTCATTAAATGCAATTTTATGACTAAAACAGCAATAATATTTTAAATATTTGATGAAAATCAACTATTTGTATCATATTGTTAAAATAAGAATTTTTAAACGCTGGAATAAAAAAAATCAATGAGCCACAAATTTAAAAACTGGGAAACACGTCGAGAAAACAGAAAAATAAATAAAACAAAGACAAACCTAAAAAAAATCAAAGCTGATTGTTTGACGTTAATTTTTTTTATATCATTTCTGAAGACTTTAACAAAATTTTCAACTATTCACATTTCTAATTATAGTTATATATTTTTCTGTCATTTAAAAAGACAATAAACTGAAATAAAGAGTGACTCAGTCTTGTTTTAGGGAATTCAGGCTAATAATTTGATTAGAAGCTCAGAATAATGCTAGATTGGTATTAAATGTAATCACAGAATGAATGAATGAATGAATGAATGAATGAATGAATGAATAAATAAATAAATGAATGAATGAGGAAAAGTCTGAGAAAAGCTAATCTCATGATATTTGCTGCTACTGAAGAAGCTACATGATGACGGAACGATGTTCACCCTGAAGGTTTAGATGCGTCAGCGGTCGGGACGCCTCTCTCATGGACATCAGGATGCTTTGAAGTCCCACTGAGGTCACAGACGGGTTTCCTGACAGGTTCAGACTCACGAGAGTCGGGCATAAAGGCAGGCACCTAAAGATGACATCAAAGTAAACTCCTTACAGGACAAACTCGTGAAAAAAAGACATCAAACTGATAACAGATCAAAAGGAAAACATCACTGCTTTTGGGTTTATTGATATATATTTTTGCTTAGATGAAGACAAATGATCACGCGTGGCCACGACCTTTAAAACAGCACAAACCTGGACAAGACGATGATGCTGCTGTCCGTCAGTCCGTTTGAGGCCAGACTCAGGTGGGTCAGAGAACACTCCTCCTGAAAAAGCAAATGTGTGCTTTAATTTGTCTGAAAAGCAGGCATTAATGACCCGTGTGTGTGTGTGTGTGTGTGTGTGTGTGTGTGTGTGTGTGTGTACCTGTGAGAGGACTTTGGTGAGGTGTTCCAGTGCCGGGTGATCAGTAGGACCCCTACGAATGGCGGACAGGTCCAGGTGAGTGAGAGAGTGGAGCGGCAGAGTCCTCAAGACCAGCTCAAAGCCAGTGGAGCCCAGTGCATTGTGGGATAGGGACACAGATTTCAGGTGACCCAATTCTAAGGGATCAAAACAGTAAAATATGCTTTCTGAATATGTGTTAGAGTGACTCGGGCTTAAATCCCTACTGGAAACAGGAGAGGTCCTTTTTTGTGTTTTTAAACCTGAGGAAAAGAAAAAGGATTCACCTTTCAGAGCGCTGGCGAGCAGCAGCCGATGCTGCTGAAGGAACCGAGCGGTGAGGCCACAGGCCTGCAGGGACAGCTTGGAAAGCAGAGGACAGAGGGACAGCAGACAGGACAGAGACTCGGACACGGCGTCTCCCAGAGGGTTCATGCTGAGATTCAGCTCCTCCAGGCACTAAAGGGGCAGAAACGATGACAGGAGCTCTAATGAAGACATTTCTCCATCATGCTCACATCAGTGTAGGAGGGTGTGAAAGGAAATATTTAAAGGCTGCTTTGTGAGGTCCAACACCCACAAACACATCTTAGACAGGAAAGTGTGGTCATCATCACACTTCGGTGAAACAAACACCTACCTGTGAACATGAGAAAAAAGGAGTCAAAAGAGCGAACTAAGCTGGACTTCCTCCACCTCTGCTGTTACTAAGATCCTCATGAGTTTGGCTTCGATGACATCTTAAATTCAGCAGCAGCTACTTCAAGGTCACACGCTTGGTATTACCGCGCCTTGCAAACGCATCCATACCCCTTTTACACATTTTGACACATTAAAGCCACAAACTTTACTTTTTTTTAATAGATTTTCTGACACAAACCAACACAAACATGGACATCGCTGACGTGGAGTGAAACTGATACACAGTTTTCAACATTTAAGACGTTAAAATCGGTTAAGTGTGGCGTGTATTTATCAATGGAAAAGATGACATATTGGAAAGAGTGATGAAAATTTTACTACAAAATCCCTTTAGTGTTTGTTATTTAATACCTCAGTCAGGAGGTAGGGTAAGAGGCGAGTCGATCTGTGGGGGAAAAAAAAGCTCTGGCGCTCCTTTTTCAAGAAGTAGAAGCTAGCCAGAGCAGAGGTGAGCAGATGACGGCAGGACTTGGGAGTCTTATTTCCTGATATTTAAACATCTTGCCTCTGATTGGCTCCACTGCTGACTCCGTTTGCTTTTCAATGTTGATGTTTTATCTCCACAAACAACACAAGCCTGAAGGAGTTCTGCCGTGTTGTGGAGTCGCTAGTGCTAACAGTTAGCTTCTACTAGCCGAGATGTTCTCTGCCGTTTCCTGGACGCTAAACCAACAACATCCTTCCCCGTCATGAGCCAAGATGGGTGTGTCCATGAATGATACTTAACTCATTCACTGCCAGCCGTTTCCTGATCACTAACGGCCTTCGCTGCCAGCGTTTCTCACCGTTTTTACTGTTTTTTTAAGAGCCACAGAACGTTGCGCGCTAGCATGATGTTGATGCCAAAACAACCAAAACAAAGAGGAGACTCACCTCTTACATCAGGAAGAAGCCGCGTGTTTCGAGCGTTATCTGTTCTTTCATAATCCGTTGTCGAATTGTGATCGGCAGACGCTTTTCCGGTTCGCACCTCACTTTTTTCACAGGAACGGCCCAAAACGATCTCCAAACACATGGATGTGTTGCTTCCTGATCATGTGATCTGTGACGTATGCGGATGAAGATTGGCTACAGGGCTGAGATGTTTGTTCTCTCAGCGCGGGGGCTCGTTCCGATGCTCAAACAGTAAAAAAATGCAAATGACGACTTTAGTCGTCATTGGCAGTGAACGAGTTAACAGCGTGACGTCGGGCTTTTGTAATCCGAGCGTTTTCCTTCTGCAGCTAATACAGGAAATAGGGGTAGAAGACAATTTTCATGTTCAGCCTGCATGTTAAACTCAAAGTGGCTGAAAACATTTACAGGTAAAAAATGGAGTTTGTTTCGTTTAAGTGTGAAATTACCCACACCCTCCCGTCTTAGATGCGTTTGTGGATCTTTTATCGTGGAAAATTTCACTAAATAACAAAGTTTGTGCTTGTGAGGTGTAAAAATGTGTCTGGGGGTATAAATAATTAGACTATAGGAGCAGGTGGAATAAAAAAAGCAGCAGACTTACCGGAAACGCGGGATGACTCTGTCCCTTCAGAGCGCCAACAGCCCTCTCCAGCCCATCTCCCGTTATTAAATTAGCAGAAACGTCCAGCAGCCGAAGATGAGGCATGGTGGTTGTCGCGGCGACCAGCTCAGGGAGAAGGTCATCTGAGAGCCGGTTGCCAGAGACGCGCAGCTCGCTGAGACTGGCCTGAAGTTTAAAGGCGCGGAGGAGCGGGTTGAGGGAGGCGGGGCCCAGACTGAGACCACACACCGACACCGAGGAGCTGCTGTCCTGGACCTCACACAACCGGGTCACACGTTTGTTCTCCTCTGTGTGGAAACAGAGACACTTCCGGTCATAAAAGGAAAATTAAATATGAAAAAAAAAAAAAAAACGTGTGTGTGTGTGTGTGTGTTGCTCACCCACTGCAAGACTCTCACACGCCTTTCTGTAGCGTTCAGGGAGAGGAGGAAGATCCCAGGAGCAAACTTCAGCCAGAACCTGACTCGTAAAAAGGTCAAAATCCGAGGTAAAAACTTCTATATTTGACATTTTGACCCTCAAAATTTAGAGAAACGATAATAGGATGGGGGATTCATCACCTCTTCATTGGTCTGCAGGACAGCCAGCAGCAGGTCCTGAGGAGACAGCAGAGCTCCTTCCTTCTGCAGTGAAAGACGAGGCAGGAGGCCACATTTCTGGTAGTAACGCCGCGCTGCCTGATCACAAAGCCACGACACGGTGCAGGACTCTGCTTCACTGAGAAACCATAAGGGTCAAAATGGTAAATCATCCACATTCATCACTGCAGCGCTTAGCCTGCATTCCTCAGTGGACCTCTACACCAACCTCTGTGGAACTGGGATGAGGAACACGTCCTCTTGCACTCTGACCCTCATCCTGATTGGTGGAGGCAGTGATGTGGGCGTGGGAGCAGCTGAAGCCTGAGCTGTAGTCTGAAACAAACAAAAACTGAATGAGATGATCCAATTAAATGAGTTTTTTTAAGTAACATCTTAGTAAATGATTAAGAACAGCTTGGAAAAGCTACAAGATTTCAAAAAGCAAGACGACGTGTCCCGTTCTGGTTCAGGCCGGCCTTCGTACCTGATGGGGAATTTGTAGAGGCGTTTCTGGTCTCATGTCCTCGTCACTTGTAACATTGGGACTGTGTGACCTGTTGACCTCTCGCCTCCCTAATCTCACCATCCCCGGCATCTGAGACATTTTCACCTGACGAGGCCTTAGCAAGCCGTTCTTCCTCTGAGAGACTCCCCAGCTGGATGAGGAGGAGTTTACGGAATAATCTGGAAGAAGAAAAATAAAAGAACATGAAGAGAAAAGAGTAAAAACAAATAAAACCAACCCAGATCAGGTACCTCTGCAGGTTGAGTTGGAGTTCGACGGCTTGCTTTGACTCCTTGCTGCTGACGATGAAGCCGTCTCCTCCCCTCTCGGCTCACCGCGCTCCATCCGAAGCCTCCTCTTTTTCTTCGGCTGCATTTCCAACAAATCGTCCTCCAGCCAGTCGTCTGCCAGATACTCGTCCTCTGGAACCAGAGCAGATTTGCTAATGGACGAAGCGGCGGGCGTGCTGGAGAACTGAGGATGAGCGAAACTCTGTTGGAGAGTTTTGGAGCTGCCTAAACCGCGGATGGCGCTGTGGTACTCGTCTCGTCCGAAAACAGATGGGGCGGGGGCTTCCCTGGTGCCATCTCGGCTGGAGCTGGGGACGGCAGCAAGTTCTTCAGGAGGGATCTCCTTTTGACTCTGCGCTGCTAGGAAAGTGCGTCTGGGGTGGACAGGACGGAGAGGACTAACCGAGCCATCAGAGTCATCCGAGCTGCTGCTGGCCACCTGAAACGCAGATTTAATATCAGAATCTAGAAAACTTTACGATTCCTTTCTGTGGAAACTTTGTCCACACAGAAAATGTTTCCCAAACGTTACCCCGTATAGAACCGCAGCCTCGGTTCCTCTGGCTCTGTGCCTCGGTTTGCTCTGCCGTCGTTTTGGGCTGCTAGGTTGCACTCCCGAGTCTCTGGCGGTTCTAGACCAGTCCTGGCTGGAGGAACAGCCCCCTCTAGTGGTCGCCAGCGGCTCTGAATTTTCTGCATCAAACAGCTGGCTGTCCTGCAACGCATCGAAAGGCTTGGCCGCAGCTGGAGCAGAAGGAACTGAAATGGGCAAGAGATGAGAAAATGTCATTTTCAAAATGAACGACTGAAGAAAAAAAAGAGCATATGTAGATAAACCCTCACCTCCCCGTGACAGAGCCTTCCTCAGGAGCTTCTCTGTGATGAGACACTCCTGCCGGGTCTCCTTGTCCAGCTCTCTGCTGTACATCTTCTGCCAGTGACGCAGGGTGTCTGAGGGAGTTTCCCCCTGATTGAAGAGAGAAAAGGTGGAAGATGGATGGAGAATGGAGCACGAAAATAACGGGAAGGGCTGCTATAAAAGTAGAGAAGAGCTGATACAGAAGCCCAGATGGCCAACAATAATAAAACTCTTTGTTGTAGAGCTGAGGAAAATAATCAAATAATCGATGCATCGGGATGCGGACATAAACGATTCTGCATCGTAGAAGAGTACGCCATAATCGATTATAGAGGAATGTAGTTTTGTTTTTTTAATGGCGGCACCAGCGCAGCATCCAAATCTGTCAGAGTGTCCTCCACATTTACCAAGTGGTTCCGCCTTAATGTGGTACTGCAGGGCTGAGCGCTAGAGTTGTTACCTGAGACCGAACCGGAACCGAATCAGCCCGACCGGTTCTGTTGGATTTGGGCCGTGAATTATGTTAATTGAGCGGGTTGTCAAGCGGCGCGCTCCGCTCGCTCGCACAGCAACTGAGAGAGAGAGAGACTGTCTGCTCACACAAGAGAGAGGATCGGAGGACGCTCCTCCAAACCGATGCTCCACACACGCATTATTATTTTCATAATTTCATTATTGTTTCTCCTGGAAGCGCTCAGTCAGACAGCTTGTTGTAATGTAGGGAGATCCGGTCTTGGGGAGGGGGCGGGGTCAATGACGGCGGCTGCAGCGTGATCGTCTGTCTCTTTTATTTAGGGACACGGAGAAGTTAAAAGGATAGAGAAATAGAAGTTCTTGTTCCACTTTATTCTTTTGTTTCATGATGATAAACTGATGTTAAATTCAGCTTAAAGAGAAACTGGGAGGAAGCGTTGGTTCATTTTAGGTTACAGGAGGTCTTCTCTCCTATCTGCTCCTCCAGAGACAGCATGGACATGAGGGTTACATGGTGAGGGTCCCACAGGACAGGTTAGTGGAAAGGTTTGTAGTTAGCTGGTTAGTGAAGGAGATCCATCATCTGGGTAATTTAATCCTAATCCAGCCCACAGCCTTCTGCTGGTGTTATTATCAGCAAGAATAAAACACACATCTTAAATATTATTGGAAGTGTAGAATTTGTTTGATGTTTTATTATTTTCTGCAACAAACTGAACTTGATTCATTCTCCAACATTTCAGAAATGAACCACTGGGTTCAAATAAAACAACAAACTAAGTCAAACATTTCATTTGGTGTTATTTCTGACAGACTTCAACTGTGGCATAAATATTTGACTCTAGAGCTGCTCAGAGATATTTAACACTCATATATGAACCCATTATGTATTTTATTATTACATTATGTGTCCTGTAGGTTTTCAGTACTTTTTTAGATTTTGTGAGTTTTTGCAAAGCGTGTTTTTCTCAGCCTGAGGCGTGGTGCTGAACGAGGAAACAGATGTTTTACTTTGTTAAATCTTCTTAAATGTTTAAATGTTTTGTCCTAACCTGTTGTGGATGGAGAGCTTTTGAGGGATGGCAGGTTGTGTCAATTACGTTTTTGATTAAAAAAAAATAATACTAAAATAAAATAAAATAAAAGCAATTATCTGACATCTATTTATCAATGAAAACAAATCAATATGAAATAATCGTGATGCATCGGGATATCGAATCGAATTCAATCGTTGACCCAATAATCATAATCAAATCGGGAGACAAGTGAAGATTCACACCTCTACTTTGTTGGTTGATGACATAACATTTGTGATCATTTGGAGCTGAAATCTGGAGAGGCACCAAACTGCAGACAAGATAGCTCCACTACACACCGGACGTTATCCTTTCCCCTGGAAGTCATGTGACCTCCAAAGCGGTGGTAGTTCTTCATAAATACTTTTGTGGAGCAAGACGTGATGGATAAACAGAAACAAAAGTGAGTTTTTTTGTAATTTACAAGTCATATCTTTTGGAAGATGTGTTGTATAACGGTAGCATGTTGTGGCTAACGTTAGCTTAGCTGAAGAAAAGTAAGACCATGAATCTTACATTTAGTGGAAAATTGTACTATTTGTCAGGCTAAATCAGACATATTTAAATGTATTTCATGAAGCGTTGTTTAATTGCATTAAAATTGAACTAGTTTAACTTTTTTTCCTCCAAGTTGCAAAAACAATAATAAAAAAATACAGTAATATTAGTCATTTAATTAAATCTTTAAATTCTTAGAATCAAATGACTTATTTGCACAGAAAATACAAACAAAATTGTGATTTCATCAAGTTTAGATGGTTTCTATGTGTAAAATGATACCTGAGTGAAATGAGGCTGACTAATAACTCTAATTTCCCTCTGGGATTAATAAAGTATCTTTGATTTGATTTACAAAAGTAAATATTTGTAATGCAACCTCTACAGAAATCCAACCAACCTTGGAGTTGCGGAGTGTGACAGAAGCTCCTCGTTCCACCAGCAGTCGTGCAACTTTTAAATTCCCACAAGCGAGGGCGTCGTGCAGAGGAGTCACTCCCTCACAGAGGGGCCCGCCGGGATCGTTGATGTTGGCGCCACGCTCCAGTAGCAAGGCCACCACATCTGGATGACAGCGGAGATACAGAATGTAAGTGAAAACATCTGGACTGGACTGATTTCTAACAACAGAACAGAGCTCGGTTACCATAGTGACCATGGTTGCAGGCCTCGTGGAGGGGAGTCCAGCCACAGTAGTCCCTGGGATTTACTGGGTGACCCTGACACACACACACACACACACACACACACACACACACACACACACACACACACACACACACACACACACACACACACACACACACACACACACACACACACACACACACACACACTTTTATTTTCATGAAGCTCACTCATGATAAAAGATTCACAGTTCAACGGTTTTTCACCTGCTCTACCAGACACTGGACTTGCTTCAGGTTTCCGTCGATACACGCTCTGTGGAGAGACGTCTCTCCCTTCTCGTTCCTCTTATTCCACTAAATCGAACACACGAGTGCAAAAAAGGCAAAAAGTTTAACGTCTGAATTAAGGAAACCAAAGATAATTTAACTGATAATGAATTAACTCACCCTCCCTGTCTTTCTTCTTCCTGACACCATTTTGTCGTAACCCTCTAAATCATCATCTGAAAGGCAAATAAATATAAATATCACAAGTTCAGCCCCCTGTAGGGAGGCAGATGAATCTTAGGTGTGTTCTTGCTGTGCGTTATTTCTAATTCCATGTTCTAATTCCAAGTCTTCCTTCTCCTTTATCAGCGTCAGCCTGAAGAAGCCGGCAGCCGTCGGCGAAACTGTAGCGTCAGTAACAGGTAACAAAACCGTTTCTGTGTTTTAAAAAAGAACGACAACAAGGCAGATGAATCTGTCTACCTGAGTCTGAGAGAACGACATCGCTGTCCTCCAGAGTTTCGGTGTTGTCCGTCTCCTCCTCCTCATCCTCCTCCCCATCACTCTCCTCTGGATCACAGCCCTTTGAGGCACAAAGCTCTTGCAGCTTCGCCGCCGTGTCATCTGCTTCCGATGAGCCGCTCCGTCTTTGGAAGGCCAGCCAGAGTCTCAGCGTGCGTTTCTGTGGGACGTAAGATGAACTTTTACATAGACCTGTAGTAAAGCTGTGATAAAAATGCTGCTTCTATTTAAATACTTTATGTCACATTTCCTCACCTGCAGTCGGACCTCCCCGGACGCCTCTGCACAGCGTGAAGCTGATCTGTAGCTGCCTTCTATGTCCTCAGATATGCAGCCACTCTCCTCCTGAGCTGCTGCGATGTTCAGCCATGTGCTACACTCCTGACGCACACACACACACACACACCAGTAGTTATGCGCATGCATTAGCTGTTGGTTAAAACAAGCTCTGTGATTTAATAAGAGTAGATTTTTAACAACCATGCCTGCAAATATGTTAGTTAATTCAGTCCAACAGAGGAAATCTGTCGTTTCTTCCACAGTAATAAGTTATCTATCTTGGTGTTATGGGGTGAAGGTGCACCTCTGTAGAGCTGCCCTGTCGTAAAGCCAGCTCCTTCCTGTAGTGCTCCACGGCCTTGTCGTGTTGTCTCAGGTCTGTGCAGGTAGCAGCCAGGGACACGTGGATCACAGCCAGCTCCCGCGCCGGTTTCGCCATCATCTCAGCACCTTTCAGCTAATTCACAGGAGAAATTACAATCCAGCTAATTTCAAGAGCTAAAGTTAAAATGGAGCATTTTGTTTTCTCTTAGGTGTCTCACCTGAGCCTGGTAAGCCTCCAGAGCTTTGCTGTAGCAGCCAACCTTACAGTAAAGATCCCCTAGCTGCTCCGACAGCTCCACAGCCCGATGGGAGCAGAAACTCTTCTCCTGATCTTCCCCCAGCTCTTCCTCTAACCTACAGCCTCGATCAGCTACGGTATTACACACACGTCATGTTGTTAATGCATCTGTGAGGAAATACGATCAAAAACCAACAAACAAAAACCCTCTCACCATATTTAAAAGCTTTCTTCACTGCCTGCTTGTCTGCTGGTTGTTGAGAACCCAACAGTAGAGCCTTCTTTAGAGATCGTCTGGCAGCTACAAAATCCCCCAGAGACAGCTGCACCTGGATGTGAGTCTGAGTCATCAGAGCCTGTGAAAATGCAGTGACGAACAGTAGAAGGGTACTCCTACCTTGCCAATGCAGTGAAAGCATTCACTCTCAGCAAACTTGTCTTTCATCTTCCGGGAACACTCTTTGGCCTGCTCCAAACAGCGGACAGAGTTGGAGTGTTGGCCGTTGCGGAAGTAGATGTTGCCCAAGTTAAAGTTGGCCCGGTAGAGATCCTCTAGCAGCTGGCTCCTCCTGTTCCAAGACGAAATCATAAGACTTTGTGCAGGGCAAATGAATTAAAGCGTATTATGACCACGATTAGGAGATCGTTTTGAGATGTTCTTCTTACTCTGCAATGAAGACGCTACGTCGGATGAACTCGCTGCAGCGTTTGGGCTCCCCTAGATGATCGCACACCAGACCAAGGTTGAGGAAAAGCCGAGCCTTCATCTCACTGATCTCTCGCTCGGACACCATCCCTAAACGTTGAAAGAACCTTCATACGTAACCACCTAACCAGAGCGCGATTATTCCAAGTTACCCAAACAATCGATACACACCACCTAGACGCTCATCCACAATGGCCAAGCTCTTCCTGAAAGCATCTTCTGCCAGCTTTAAACTGTTCTTCGATTGGTCAGATTCATAACAGAACAGGTAGGTACGACCAATGGTAGCCAGAGCTCTTTGCTCTTCAGCATGATCTCTGACAGAGCGAGCCAGGTCCAGGTGATGATGCTGATGCTGGAAACCAAAAAAAAAAAAAAAAGCAAGACACTCCTTTTAGGTATGCATTAAAAAAACATTTTTGCATTCAAGTCTGCTTACTTTCAAAGCAGCCTCGATGTTTCCCATCTCTGCATAGCACTCTCCTATCTTCCGATGGGCCACAGCGCGTCCGATCACATCTTTTAGAGCCTCAGAGAGAGCTAGCTCCTGTTGATGTTCCCTGATGGCTGCCTTGTAGTCACCTGAGGTATGCACAGATCAAACACAACAACCTTTATATGCATCAGCACAAATAGGGAGCAAATTTAATTGATAAATAATAAAATCTAAGGCTGCAAAGGCGCAGAGAATATGCAACAGAAAGTGTGTGGGAGAGAGTGTCACATAAAGATGTAAAGCGATGGTAGCACATTTGTGATAATAATAAAAAATATAAAACTGTGGAGGTTCATACCAGTCCTGGACAACAGCTCTCCTAGCTGGTTGCAGATGTTGGCTTCCTCCTTTAAGTGATTGCTGGTCTGGGCTTTGCTTTTTGCCTTCAGCAGCTCTGCAGAGAAGAGCAGTCAAAACAACCATCTTAGCCTTTTGGAACCAACAGATCAGCTGTAAATAGAGCAACACTTACGTTTGATTTCTCGTGAAGAGCTCATATTGGTTTAACTGACAGCTGGTAGTGAATGACAAACAGCGCGCTAAACGTTAGCTTAGCTCTGCCTGTTGGCGGTTAACAGGACATTTGCCTCATAACTGTTTAGCAACGTCATACGTTTGCCTACGTTTAGAATTAGCCTCAGATTCTGACTGTATGCAATAAGAAAACATTCACATGTATCAATCATCTGCGTAAACACTCATGTTTAGCTTCGCGTTTACAAGTTTCTGGTTTCGCATTGCCCCGCCAGGAAAACGTCACTCAATGAAGCGATAATATTTATCTGCCCGCTGTAATGTCTGTCAGGCATAAACTCCAGGTTCAAACTATGAGAACGCCGGTCAACAATCAAAGTACGCCCCTTCAACTCAATAGTCTGATATTATTTAACAATTGTAAAAATATAATTGATTTTTTCTCCCTGCAATTAGGCTTTTAACCGCCTGACAGTTATTACGTAGGGCTACAAAGCAAAATAAGAATGGGTGTTGCTCAGTGGCAGTGTCTGTGGTGATGAAGGGCGGTTGGGGAGTGACTGACCTCCAGTGTCTGAAATTAGATACTGCAATTTTGACCTTTTCATCTATTTAGAACAGAATATTTTCACCTCCTTGTTTTAATTAAGCTTTTAAAAACTGTATTTCTTTTCATCCTCTTGGGAATATGAATATTAAGCAGGAGAATGATGAATCGTAGAAAGAGACGAGGAAACTGGATTTATAAATTTGCAAAAGTTAGAAATACTTTTTCTAAATTCTTTAAATTTTTAATTTTGGTGTTGGCAACAGGGAAACTCATTATAAAAGTGATTTCATTTTAGTAGCTAAAAACACAATAAAAATGACCATTCCAGCTTTCAAAACCCACGGTTGTGTTGCACCCGGGTTCCTCAAGGGCCACTATTCTAGCCTGGATGCTGATTGGCTCGGTTGGAATTCTCACGGGGTGGGGTTATTTGAATAGGAGAGTTCCCAGACCCTTTCTCTGTACAGAGGAGTCTGGCAGGCCAGGCTACCGCCATTCAGCATGTGTTGTTGCCTAGAAAGAACGGGGATTTCGCGCCCTCTCCTGGCCAATGCTAGAACAATTCTCTGGAAGTTATGATGGGGAGTTGCTCCCCCGCGTCTGAAATTGCACGTTTTATATTTTCATTCGTTTAGAACTCAATATTTTAGTCTACTTATTATAATGAAGCTTTAAAAAACTATATTTTCGTCCTCCTGAGAAAATTAATATTAAAAATGAGAAGAGGAAACTGGATTTATAAAGTTGCAAGTGAATCACCAAAGGACCCAATTTTTGTGGTAAATAAATGACCCGCGCTTGTGTAGCGCCTTTCAGAGTAAGGACTCCAAAGCGCTTTACACCACAATGTATCATTCATCCATTCACACACACATTCACACACTGATGGTGATGAGCTACGATGTAGCCACAGCTGCCTTGGGGCACACTGATAGAGGCGAGGCTGCCGAGCACAGGCGCCACCGGTCCCTCTGAACACCACCAGCAGGCAAGATGGGTTAAGTGTCTTGCCCAAGGACACAACAGCAGAATTCCCTGTCCGGAGCCGGGATCGAACCTGCAACCTTCCGATTACTGGACAACTGACTTCTACCACGGCGACAGGTGGGGACCTATTCTTGTTATGATGTTGACTATGCAACAGCGTGATAAACATCCTGCAAGCATATCAGTCTTTCTTCGACAATACAAGGAAATACAAGGTTTAAGTTGTGTGTCAAGGAAAATAGATAAAAATAATAACCCCAGCTTCTGAGTGGAGCTCATACCGGAATACCAATATTTGGAAAAGAGCCGGTAGTCTTATCGATAATCCAAACTGAGGGACAGTTTTCTGAAGGGTCGGGTGTGTTTCTGAGGTCATCTGGTATGAAATCTTTGCTCATCTGAACCTAGAAATCAACTCTGCCCTCAGATACAATGATAATTGAACGTTTCCAGGGAGTAGTTGCTTTCTGATTGTTGAGAAAGATCACACAATAAATGTCATACCAGAATGTTTATTTTGTAGCACGAGTATCAACTCAGTCCACTGACTATAAGTTCATAAAACACTAAAACGATTTTTTTATCTATCGTGTCAATTTGGACCTTCAAGAACTCAGCTCACTGCGATCCCTCTGAATAACAATTACGTGATTATTTAAATTGATTTGTATTTACAGTTTTTACAATTAGAATCCTGTTTGTGAAGGTGAGAGAAACAGAGAGATGTCCCAAATTACCAGCTGACATCTGCAATTTCTGTTTTGGGTTTAACTTCTAATGACACAACTTGTACATACCATGCACATATTATACATCCCCCTCTTCAGCTACTTCTCCTCTCACTTAATGTCAAAATATGTCAGATCCGATTGATAGTTTTTGAGGTATTTTTGTATGTTTGCCGCAACTGGGGAAGAACTAGAAAATGTCTCTGTGTAGTAGACGTCTGTATCTCAGGGAGAATGTGATTCAGCTGCAAAATAAATGACTTTTTCAACAGCCTAAATTAAAGGTGCAATATGTAAGAATCAGTGGTGGCTCGTCCATAGCGGGGCGCTAGAGCATCGCCTCACTAGTTTCCCTGGAAGAAGAAGAAGATAGGAATCAGAGAATATATATAAAAAACTCGAAAATTAAACTAAACAATCTATACATCACACAAACCAAACGTGCTGTGTTTAGTCTGCATTTAGTGCATTTTCAAAATGTGACTTCACACTTTTTCCATGATCAAATCATCTTGTGACAAATTTCCTGTTCCTTTTTTTATTATGAAGAACCAGGAAATGATGGAATGTGGTATGTAAACACTGTCCAGCGGGTAAAAAAAAATAAAAAAGCACAAGACAGACAGGAATGTTGGGACGTTGGATTACACAAACCAAGTGTTATTTCTTTTAAACCAAAACACAGATTATTATGACCAAAAAGCAACAAAGGTAGGACTGAATTTATGCTTTGACTTCATGAAATTAGCTCTTTGTATTGCTGCTGAGTTCCTTGAGTTTTGCAGGTGGAGTGGAGCCTATCTCCAGCAGTTAACGGGCAAGTAGGCGGGTACACCCTGGACAGAGAGCCAGTCCATCGCAGGGCGGCATCATTAATGATGTAGAAGATGTGGATTCTATCATAAGAATGGTAATTTGGCGTACCCTAGTGGTGATATGTAGTTAGCACATCTAACATCTACAGATGGTGTAAAAAAAATCACCCACCACTGGCAAGAATTTGACAGTGAAATAATCACAAATCAGTCTAGTGCCTCAATAATGTTGGAAGGAAGGTTATACTGAAACAGATTTTCTTCTGAGCCAGCTGGGAGCTTGCCAGCTTTTCTCCTTTCAAAACGGCCAAAGAGGGACGTAGTTATTGTTTACATTCTGTGGGTCTGTGGGGTTGCCGAGTCTGCACAGACATTTGTAATTTGACACCGACCGGCAACAGCCATGAAACTCATAGAATGGTGGTGAGAAACGTATCCATTTGTTTTGAAAAAGGGTTGCAGTACCTAAATTTGACCACAGGATGTCAGTCTACATTCTTACATAATGCACCTTGAAATTTAAGTAGTTGTCATATTTTGAGAAAGGTAATGTTCAAATTTTAAGTATGAATGATAAGAGAGTATGAATGATGAGAGATATGTGATGTTAGTTATTTTTCTGAAGGAACCCCATATATAGGTATTGATTATTAAGAATCACTACATTGGTGTACCGAATATCATTTAAAAAGCTGATATCAAACTTTCCAGGTTAAAAATGTTTGTGTTTAGGTTAATTAACCTGACATTTTCTATTGAATGAACTCATCACAGTAAAGTTGAAAATAAATAAGCACAATCAAAGAAAAAATAATTTCAATTACCTACACATTTTAAAAACTTACACTGGATCAATAATTCTGGCAATTTTATTTTATGTAACCACATGATAATAGCTGGTTTTTATGGAATATTCTATAAAATCATGCTCATTTGATGGCTTTACCCTGCCAATAAATTCTGTTTTGATGCTGATTAAAATAGATCATATTATTATCAATTGGAGGACTAAAGATTGGACCTTTGTGTTTATGTTTATGTTTATGTATTTAGCAGATGCTTTTGTCCAAAGCGACTTACAAATGATAAGTATATAAAACACTGAATAACTAAACCTAAAGATCCAACTATACAGAAAAACTGGCATGAAGTGAAAAAAAATTATTAAAAATCTATGCTTTTGTACAAAAATCTCAAAATATTCCCAGTGTGTCATCAGTCACTACAGGATAGGAGTTTTACACCAACATTTGTATAAATTCTTATATCAGTGAAATTTAAATGTTTTCTGTCTTGATGTAACATCATAAAATTGTCTGAAAAGTTTGGGGCATTTGCATTTTCATGTCTCTAGCAACCTGTTTGATGTTTTCTTCAAGCATCACGTCACATTTTAAACAACATTCATAACAATAATGTTTTAGGAAATAAAATAATGAAAAATATAAATAAATATGAAAATTCCATTTCTACATCGGAGCAAAGCTTAATGATTCATACTAATTCATAATTTAAAAGCTTTTTTAACCTTTATCACAGAATCTGATGAGTGATTGATTTTTTTCTCCTCTTGTAAACAACAACTTTTTTATATGTTACTGCAACAACGAGCTTGTCTCTGCACAAGTATTATTGCTGTGATTTTAGAGAAGTAGAGAAACATAAACAACATTATAGCTTGTTGGCTTTGGCTACTCCTTTGCTGCTGGGGCCAAATTATGTGAAATAATTCAGTATGCTGCAGCTGAGTTGAAATTACTATTTATTTTTTGTTTGTATTTTATTATTTTATCACATCACACCCAATAGGGTCTTCTTAGAAACAATGCTAATAAATTCTGCTGGATTCTGCTGAACTTTTTAAGAGTTTTGGGACAACCGCAGAGAAGGTGCTGGAGCTGGAGGTCAAATAATGTTTTATAACCTTATAGATGTTTGATCAATAAATATGACTGGAGGGTTAGGGTTGTATAAGAAAGAAATCACACAATTGAAGCTGCAGAAAGACTGCAGGCTCTGCAAGTTGTGCCTCATCAGCCAGTGTGAAGGAGCTCCTTGTAGTTTTGAACAATAATCTCTCGCAATATGAATAGTATTTATATTTAAAGGGAACATGTGATGACTTAGTTCATATGTTATAATTATTTTATTGTCTGTACAAAACTCTCACATAAAATGATTTCGGCAGTTCTATTCTTGACAGTTTCAGGACCTTCTAGAATGAGGCGTTTCAGGGCTTTGTCACAAGCTGTTACTGGCCACACCCACCCACCTACTGCTCAGGCTGCTATAAGCCGAGGAGCTCAGATATTTGGTAGAGGCTTGGAGAAGAGCTGTTGTATGGAGCTATATTGCCGTTGGCTTATTTTAGTACGAAGCGGTTAGCTAACGCTTCACAATGCAACAAAATGAGGGTTCAACTTACCGGAGAAAATCCTTCAGAAACACCGAAAATGAAATACAGTCAATGCAGCAGCGGGGCTGTTTGGAACTATTCGAAGCTACATAAACCACATGACTTCCCCATTCCATGGGAGTCTATTGGAGTGTCGTAACTCTCTACAGCTCTGACAGAACCCTGCCCTCCGATTGGACAGGAATTCGAGAAACGTGATTGGTAGCTAAGACTCGTGCTGTCATTGGTTCCACCCAAGTTCCTCCCACTGACACTAGAATCGAGACAAAAAGATTCGTAACACTGTAGATTTGAGGTTTGTACCTGTAGAATGAAATGTGTGTTTTGAGAGTTTTGATTTCAAACTTGTACCTTGATTTTTTCAATTTGGAAGTCTGCTAGTTACAAAACGAAAGTTTCATGTTTCTGAATGAATGTTTGATATACAAAATGAGTAGTAAATGTACAAAATAAAAGTTTGATTTTACAAAATAAAAAAATACATGTACAAAATATTCAATTCAATTCAATTCAAGTTTATTTATATAGCGCCAAATCACAACAAGAGTCGTCTCAAGGCACTTCACATAATAAACATTCCAATTCAGGTCAGTTCATTAAGCCAATCAGAAATAATGTTTCCTATATAAGGAACCCAGCAAATACAATGTTCCTGTTACAAAACAAGAAATACAAGTACGAATTGAGAATTACAAGTTAGAAAACTAAAGTTACAAGTTACGAATTCAAAGTTACATGTGATGAAACATGTTCGAAGTTACAAAACTTGGTACAAGTTATGCTGAATATTGTCCCAATCCTAGTTCCATACTGTTGCATTAGCAGCAGTTCTCTCTTGCAAGTTAAAGGGGTTAATGCAAATTTTCCTGTTTGTGACATCAGAAATGGGAACGTTTTCAAACGGCTTGTTTTAGGCACACAAATCCTAACAGAAAATGGATGTACATTGTTTTTTCTACGTTTAGAGTGTTTATAAAGGTAGTAAAGATCCACATGGCAGCACAAAAGGATGTAAAATGTGAGTTTTGAATATGTCCCCTTTAAATTGGTGTTAGGTAAGCAGCTTTCCCTTGCAAACCTTTTGCAACATTGCATGGAATCATAAAGAATAGAAAGAAGGTTGGACTTCCTGTGGAAGCTGGAGTGGATTGGTTATTGTAATTGTGCTAATGTGCATGGCTCATCATGATTTCAGTATTTCAGTAATGGCTTAACTTCTTCTGAAACATGTTTATTTGTGTTCAAATGGCTCTGCATGGGGCTAACAAAAACAAAAATAGAATTTTTGCATAAAGTGATATATTTTATTTTTATATTTTTGTTTATTTTATTCAAGCTTTTCCCCCTCATCTTTCTGCCTGCACACAAAGACTAAGTGCACATAAATTCAGTACAAAGAGCACACTTATAAACCTCTTATAATAAAAAAGGATGGTTTTCACCAGACCCGTGTTTGTATGCATGTGCCGTGCATTTGCATGGTCAGTAGTTCAGTTGCTAACAAGCAAGCACAAATCAAAAAAGTGTCCAACAGCCTGTGATTACTCCGACCAATGTTTAGACTGACGTAGATGCAGCTAACCCAAATTCATGATCTTATAATCCAGATGCAAAAAAAAAAAAAAAACGTAGACACATGGACCAGCCAGAAGGTGACGTCAGGGATGAAACGTGTTTTTGTCCCGTTCAGACAGACCTCACGTTTCTAACAGCTTCTGCTGAATTAAATTAACACTTTATTATTAATTTATCACTTATAATTAGACTACTTGTATTTAAAAGTCGCAACCTTTATTGATATAAATGTTACAGACTCTTAATTTGTGAATTTAAAGGGTTGTTCTTATTGAAAAATGTCTTGACCTTATTACTGCAGGATCTGCAGACTCATTTACCTGTGCCGTACGTATTTCTTTAATAGATGCTAAACATAGTCCCTGCTATGGGTCTCCTGAGAGGAGAAAACAGTGGAAAACACCACAGGAAGGAGCAATAAAAAGGCTCTAAACAAACTAAAAGCAGTGCATCCCTCTCTCTCTCCCTTCCTCTCCCACTTTTTGTTCCCAGCATATGAACAGAAGGAGCTGAGAATCCTCTCAGATAACACCAGCCTCCCTGTCAGCCTCTCTGCATCCAGACGAGTGACCTTACAAATGAGCATGCTGCATCACTGTGAGAATTTGTGTTTCTGGGCGGCGCAAAGTGGAGTGGAGTGCATCAGAGTGCAGGGTAGCTGAGAGCAGCAGAGACACATCCGCCGCTGGAGGGATCAAATCTGTACCATCTGACGCTCAAGGATTTACGGGTTTAGTCAAAATTGCTTTTCCCACTGTGGAGATTAAGCACAGTAGGATGTTTTCCTCTCAGGCCGTAGAATAGCCCCGGCGTAGCTGCTGCTGTGTCTGGTTTTCCTCCCTCTTATCGGCTCCCCCGGTGCTGGAGAAGAGGAATGTCTCGGGAGGGCAGATCGCTTCAAAACCCTGGCGGGAAGTAGACTCTGATTGACAGGAGGGTGGGGGTGAGGGTGGGGGGTGGGGGGCGGAGGAGGTCATCCTCTGGGGAATGTGAACCATGCAGGTGGATACAGTCGCTGTGCTCTTGTGTGCTTGGCTCGCTGCTGCAGCTGGGAAGATGCTCCAGCCGAGAGGTCACAAACTGGAAACCTACAAACAAAGCAGGTAACTTTTATGCACCTGGAAGACTAAAAACTTTCCTTTTTAACACTCAGATTTACTTGTATAAGTCCTGTTTACCATTTGGGACTTAGTGTAGGTGTGTTCAGTTTGGTCTCCTGTTTCCTGTCTCATCACCCCCTCCCTGCTCAGTCAGACGGCAGATTGGAGAGAGGGAGACCTAAATCCCTACATCTTTTATGCACTATGGGTGAAAGCTGTGTTCTCTTGCCCCACAACTGCTGCAGGGCAGTTACTGACTGATTCTTTTGCTGGCTGCAGCTGAAGTCAATGCCATTTTCAGGCGATTATTTAGGCTAATTGGTGCCTTGTTAGTGCATTAGATTGGCTTGTTTTAGTGGGAACAGAACTGGATGTGACCATCAATAAAACATCGGTGTTTCTCCACATTATTGATTGATCTACATAGGAAGTGATCTATAGAGGATTGCATCTGATTGTTTTTTTTTTCTGACTGCGGCTGAAGTAATGTGAGATTTGTTGGAGCCTAACAACAATCGTTTAACTTTTAAATGTCAGGAATAAGGATTTTTTTTCTTGTCACTGAAAGTTTTAATTTTTGTCTTTTGGTAATTTAAAGATAATTAACTATTTGTTTCAAACACAAATGATGGATCAGATTAGATGAAACGATATCCATGAAAGAGGAAAAATGTGATACATTAGAAGAAAGGAAATGTCAATATAAGGAAATTTTTTTTCCCTCTAGTAGTAACATTTAGTGTCTTATAAACATCCAGGTAATGGTTTTTCAAACACAACGGGAAGTTAGCACGAACTTTCTAGATATATTTTACACTCAAGAAATGAAACGTTGAATTTACTCAACAAATTTATGACTACTGGCTCCACTATATGTTGCTTGCATTTAAAGTGTTTCCATAGTGGCCCATTGGTGGTTTGTCCAGAAAGATGTTTGCCCACATAGACTTTAATGGGCCCTTCATGGGTTTTCAGAGGGTTTGACTCAAACATTGGCTCATTGAAACCCCTGTGGGGCCACCACAGAAACCGCAGACAAACCCTGTTGGGATCCACATGGCTTGCCCATACATAGTGTGAGCCCACTTATGTGTGCTGGTTGGGTCTTTATAGTTAAGCAGCTATAGGTCTAGTCTCACCAGTTGTCCCAATTTTGTTAAGTAAATTCAACGTTTAATTTCTTACAGTGTACAAGGAATGAACACCCATCAGATCCTCACCTGCTGAATGCTGGTGATGTTCTTTTTCAGCCAGCTATAACTAGATATTTGCCATTATTTAGTTGAATTTAAAGAAAACTACAAAAATATAGTATTGGTCACATAATGTAGCTTTGAGCCATAAACATACTTGCTTCAATAAGCAATTAGCCAAAAATTAGATTTTTTTGTCACCCTTGATGTGCTAAAACGAAAATGAGACAGATTCTCTTAAATCGCTGTGATTCTTAAACAGTAATCTCAACATTGCTGAATGACTCTGACACTTGTGCATAGCTGGAATTTTATTAATTTGAGATACAATTAAAACATTGTTTTTGTTGTTGTTGCTCCAAATTTTTAAGCTTCTGATCCATAAAGAGGAACCCCAATTATCCTTGACTAGAGAAATCTAATATTAATAATTGTACTAGTTAAATAAAAGCAGGATAAAAACAAACAAAAAAACTCCCATTTTGTTTATTTCATCCATTTATGACTGTCTTCTACAATCTGGTATCAATTACTTTTAATTTCTGGACATCCCACTAAGTATTGTTGCATCTAAAGAAAATAACTCAGATATCACATCTGATTTTTTGGGGCCAGCCGGCATATAAAAATGACCAAATATATGCTCATCTATGTCTATATTAATGAATATCTATCACACAAAACTACTAATATGGTTTAAGGATGCTGACAGATTTATCAATTAAAGACTTCTGGTGAAAATTGTACTTTAAAGTGACAGTGTGTATTTTTCCTGGCAATGGGGGGCAGTAGATACCTAAATTGCTGCAAACAAACTGTATTTTTGTGTTGGAGTAAGACCTTACCAACGGATCTCCATTAGGGTCAAAAAGCCCCGGGGAGTGCAAACCTCAGCAAAATGACAAGCACATCACAATCCCTTTCATCAGTGGCAATGAGTAAAGAGGTAGATGTGTAAAACAACAACATTTAAGAACGATTAAAGTTTTGTAACCGTTTGTTACAAATCAGTAAATGCATTTTGTCCCCATGGGCTCCCGTAGAAGGAAACATGGCATTTAATATGGCGTCGTCCAGAGACTTACACCCACTCCCGTGTATTTTACATATGATTTTGACAGTTATATGTAAAAAGCCATCAATATTTTTCAACAACTGAGCATCATTTAATTAATTTTTAACAACATTTTGATGGATATTTCCAGAGATTAACTTTAAATCTGGAAACCATTTACTAAATGCTTCATTTACTAAAATGAAGCACTTTGAGTTTTGAGAGACCTGAAAAATAAATGTTACCAAACAAAAAGCATAAAAAGGACACTTTCCCCTTTAAATATCAGTGTGTTTGACCAAAACATGTGATTTTAGTGTCAAGGCTGAGACGTGGAACCTGTCACCAAAATTAGCGGAGAGCCATATCCAAAGTTCTCAGATGGGGTTTAGATTTCAGAAACATATTTTTATCAGAGAGGATGTTTGTATCTCAGAAACAGATTCATGTCAGACTTTGATTTCGGAACCTGTCCAAATATAATTGCATCATTAGACACCTGGGGGGATGCTGTAATAAGCAAGAAAGGGTGCTTTTTCCTAGCAGTGCTTCGGGCCACGCTTTTGAGATGGTTGCCCTGGCAACCGAGCCCTGCTTCAACCCTCATCAGTGCAAGTAGTTGTTTCAGCTGTGAATTTGTGGAACACTTCTCAGACAGATATACACTTTCCTGAAAGCACTCAAAGGACCGACACTTTTAACCAGATGTGAATGAGATATGAGGAAAAACTTTAAAAGTTTGAAGTTAAAAGGACCTTTTTTATTTAGTTTCTTGAAAACAAGTTTGCCTCGGCTCGTAGAGCGAGTCCAGCTGCCTTAAGTGAGAAACTGTCTTTGCTTTAATATCTGGAGAAGATGATAAGATTCTCCCTTAGCGGAGCCTCAAATATGCTATCAGCATTGAATAATTTGCATCCACTTAATAAACTCAACAAACCCTGTCATATCCTAATCCCCCTTTGCCTTTTAGATACAGAATCACTTTGCATGCTTTAATTGATATTTTTAGATGAGGTAAAAAAAACTTAATAAAGGCACAGAAAATCATCCACTTGATTGAAATAAAATCCTGTTAATATGAAGTTTGGATCAAAGGTGAAAGATTCCTTTTTACATCTAAACAATCCTGTTAATGAATTAGCTTTATTCTAGTGATCTTTGGTGCCCCGTGGTGATTATGACGATCACTGAGTATGAGAGGGTGAACAATTATAATCAGCTGTTGAAAGGCACAAAGCACTCGTGGCTCAGAGCTAAATGCCTGTGTCGTCTTGTTATCAAGTCTGCGTGTCACTGTTTGCTTTTCCCGACTAGTTTAGAGTCACCTCACATCATTTTTCTCCCTGCTGACATGCACGCTCTGTGACTGCAAACCAAATGTAAATCCTACAGCTTTCCCAGGATAGGAAGGGGTTTGATTTTATGCAGAAAAATCAAACCCCTTCCTCTCTCATCAGCCCAGCTCCTCCTCTCCTGAGTGTGAAATTGCTAAAGCGTTTGGGCGCTGCTGGCGTGGGTTTGTAGGAGTTTTTTGCAGCATTAAGTTTCCTCGCTTTTAGAAGGGCGAACTGAGAGGGAGGATTTGTGTAGCACAGAAGAGACCCGACATAAGAAATGCATCAGAGAGGAGAGAAAACCTCTGTGATCGTTGGTGACGGTCGCTGGGTGATTTCTGTGCAGCCTTAACTCGAAGACTTCAGTGCAAGGAAAACAATTATAATCTTGTTAAATGTGCAGATATTTAGTTTTTCTTGCTGCCTTTGAGGGCCCACGTGCAAAAACGTGTCCAGAATGACCTCTGATGAAAAAAAAAGAAGAAAAAATCTGGCCCAGTAACCGTAATGCGGCCCCAATGGCGACGTACGCCTGCAGAGAGTGTCAGAGTCAATGTCGGACCACACAGAGCATAGAGAACAGGCAGTCTGCATGTGCCGGAGGCAAATATAGAGGGGATTGGAGAGGCATTTCTGCCAAGAGGATTAGGAACCAGCTGCTGGGTAGACACAGATGTGCAGCACTCTCTGGCTCTCACCACTACAGCCAACTCCCCTACAAGTGAAACCCTCTTCTTTTGCTCTGTTTTTTATTATTTACTTTCAGTTTGTGCAGTACTCTTCCTCTCGTCTCTGATATTTCCTTAATGCATGTCTGCGGTTGTCACAGGGATTTGGCTTTTTCTGTCACACAATGCTCTACTCTATTAATCCATTTTAGGGTTTTTGGAATTCATCATTCTGGCACTCTTTTCTGCTCGTGGCCTGAAAACGAGGCATGAAGAATAGCTCGGCAGAGGTGGCCATCTTGAAACGTGACAGTGGGGTGTGGGAAGAGAAAAATCCTTGGAAAAAGAACTAAACTGGGGAGTGAAATGTGTCCAAATTTTGGGTTATTTTTGTTTTAAAGATACAATGTGTAGTTTTACCGTTAGTCTCTGGAAATATCAATCAAAACATTGTTGAAAATGAATAAAATGATGTCCAGTGTTTGAAAAGTAAGGATTCATAACATATAACTATAAAAAAATGGGTCTAGAGCACATAGGGCGCGTGTCTTGAGGGACGCCATGCTTCCTTCTAGCCGGCTCGGGGTCCTGCGCCTATTGATGACATCACGCTAGATGATTGGCTGGACGTACAACTTACGGAAGTTGCGTTCGTTACGTTGAAAAACATTTAGGCAGTGAGAAACACAAATTTAATAACAAAACTGCTTCTATTTCAAGAAAATATGTGAAAAAACAGAATAGAAAAATAGATGCAATATAATTTGGCCGAGCAGTATTGCCATAGTATGATGACATCACCAGCAGGCGCAGGACCCTGAGGAGATCCGGAAACTACAGCGCCGGAAAACTACAATCAACATTGCATTCTCTCAAGGAAATTCTGAGGAGACACGCTGAGGTTGCATTCTTTCTGCTTCACAGGTAACAATATTTACCGTAACATTTTATAAACTGGCAACAGTCACGGCGATGCGGTGTAAAACTACCCTGAAATATATGCACTGCCCCCTAGTGGCAGAAAACTACACATTGTGGGTACTTTAAGGGTACATTTACTGCAATTTCAGTATTATTTCCCTCCTTCAGTATTATCTTTTCTGTTCTCAATAAGCAGGTCACGGAGAGAAACCAGGATGGATGGAGGAGGTGGTGGTGGTGGTCACAAAACAGGGAGGTGAGTTCTGAAAAAGGCAAAATTAGAATCCACAAAAACTTTTTTTTTTGTAATTGTGTCAAAATATTTTCTTCCATGCAGTCCCATTTACAAACGAAGCCCAGACCTGACTAAATCACCAGTGACCAAATCTGAGCAGCTCCTGAGAATAGACGACCACGATTTCACCATGAGGCCAGCATTTGGAGGTCAGAAGCACCAATAAAACCAGTTGAATGAAAGTTTTTCATCAGCTGGAGAAGATCCGATCAGTTGTCTGTAGTCTACACTAATGCTAAGCTCCCAGAGACCTTGTTGACACCATCTCTGCGGTTTCCTACTGTAGCTTAGATCTTTACACCCTTTTTTCTGTTTATGTTAGAGTGATCAGTAAAGATAAACGCACAGGAAGATAACAATATAATATGCTTTTTATCTCCATGTATCTTTTATTTTGTAATTTGAGGCGAATTTGAAGCAAACAAACACGGGAGCTTTATTAAGCAAGATCAAATCAGTCGTGACCTCTTAGCAACATGTGCTGTTTTTATCAGACCGCTTTTAATCACAGCGCAATCTGCTGCTAAAAACACACAGTGCAGAATCCTTGTTAACGATGTCCGATTTCAACCGTAAGTGGAAAAGAGAGCTGGATTTTATCCAGTGTTGCATCAGCTTTTATCCATTGTTATGACCTGATTGTATCTGTGTGCTCTATGATGATGCAGGGTAGAGGGGCTTAAATAGGTCAAAAGAAGAACCAAAGGCAGTCTGTCACAGTGGTGACACTGACAGTTGCTCTAAATTTATGCAAATTTGAGCCCTTTGTTAAAATAATTTTTGGTAACCTTGTTTAGATAAAAAATGCTTTGGTGTCTGATGAGATTAGTTTTTTTTTCAGGTCCTCCAATCCCTGTTGGAGTAGATGTTCAGGTTGAAAGTATTGACACAATCTCAGAGGTGGACATGGTAAGCGTGTTCATTAATAAATATTTAAACACACTTGTTTTACAAGATGCACACTGATGGAACATGACAAGGACTTTCCAATCACAAAGGTTTGCTACTCAGGGTTTAAAATCCTTGATGAAGTAGCAAACATTTGCTTTTGTGAAAAAGTGTCTTTAAATATTTTACTTTACTGAATGAACCTCCTTTTTCACTTCAAAGATGTGGGTTTTGATTAAATGATTTAAAAACCACAGTCCAAGATAATTTAGATTCACAGCTAAATATTTGACACAGAAACCTAATTTGTAAAGATAAGTATAAATATTTGTAATAACATGTTGTATGTGTCAATATAAATCAAATTATTTAGATTCAAATCTAAATATGTATAAATAAGTCTGAATAGTTGTTATAAAATCTGGATATGTAAATATACATCTAAATGTTTAGATTGAAATCTAAAATTACAAAGATAAGTCTAAATATGTGTAATAGAATCTTGTCATGTAAAGATAAATCACATATCTAAATATTTAGAGATTAACTTAAATATTTAATTTTAAATCTAAGTATGTCAAGATAAGTCCAATTATTTGTTATAAAATCTGAAAATGTAAAGATAAATCTAAATATTTTGATTCATATCTAAAATTACAACATCTAAATATTTGAAATAAAAACGTAATGTGTAAATGTAAATCTAGATTTTCAGAATAAAATCCATATAGTTAAAGAAAAACCCCAAAATGAAGTTGAATATTTAGATTTAGATCTAAACAAAATCGCAATCTGACAGATATGTGAGTTAAAAAAATGTTAAGCAAATGAAAGAATCCAAAGTGTTGTAAAATAAAAATGCCCTATGAAATGGTAAATAGACCCCTATCAAATACTTTTTTGATGGTATGATTTGGTGAACCCAAATACGAATCATCTATCAGTGGGCGGGGTTAGTAGAATATTTAGTTTAAAACTGTAACATTTATGTTGACATTTCAGCATTTAGATTTATTTTTTAGAATTATTTTGACACAAAATCTTCATTTTTAGCCTTTTTTTCTTTTGCATTGATTTAATTATTGACACATTTTGTAATAACTGTGACATGAAATGTCTTTTTATAATAAAACTACACCCACACCTCCTTTTACTCTCTTATATTTTTACCTTAAACCTGCCTAACCTCGTTGCACATTTTGCAACCACTTGTTTCCTTTATTTTATCCTCATAGGACTTCACCATGACGCTGTATTTACGTCACTACTGGAAGGATGAGCGTCTTTCATTTCCGAGCACTACCAACCAGAGCATGACCTTTGACAGCCGCCTGGTGAAGAAAATCTGGGTTCCTGACATGTTCTTTGTCCACTCAAAGCGCTCATTTATCCACGACACCACCACTGACAACGTCATGTTGAGGGTTTATCCTGATGGAAACGTTCTCTACAGTCTCCGGTAAACACAACTATTCCGGAAGCACGGCCAGTCTTAAAGGCTCAGAGAATTTTTCTAATCCTGGAAAATGCTTTTAAGAGCAGTTAATGATTTAATCCTCTGATTCAAGTTTTTTTTATTTTTCTAATGCAAAAAGACATAAATTTATTTCTAGAAAGAGAAGGCTTTAAGAGGTCAAAAAAAGGTCTAAAAGAGTCACTATTTTGAATTTCACAGCATTCACTTTTTAACACACTTGATTAAACTGACTTTAATATTAACATATTGCAGTAAATAATGAATAATAATTACAGTTCTGCTATAATGCAATCCTGAAAAAAGCAACAAGAAAGAAAGCCATCAAAACAGGAATAAGCCTGGAGGGCAACAACCTTTTATATGAATAATTTATTTATTCTGCAAGGAAGAGTTCCATGCATATAACACCACAACCATTTTACATTTATTGCCAAACGCAAAAGACACAAGTAGAATATATTAAATGTATAACCTTTAATAATTTTCCTCATTGTTAAATATCGATGGGGTGCCATTTGTAAAGTCAGTCATAACTCAACAGTTGTACTCTTTTGTACATTTGATCTGTATTCATAATCCATTTCTTTATTCATTTTTTACACAACTTAGTAAAAATTGTTTTTCCCCGACATGTTACAGCTAATGACTCTAGCCATCATCCGAGTTCCTTTTTAAAAATTATTTTGGCAGTCTAAATATTTTTAACTGCTGTATTTCAAATTATTTAGCTTATCATCAGAGAACAAAAATGGGAGTTTATTTTAGTCATATTTTAACCATGTTATTCATACATTTATAAATGTTAAAGTTTCCAACTAAGTATTTAGTTTGCAAGCTAAATATTTATTTTAGGGTTAAATATTTATTTTACAAACTAATTATTTAGGTCAGACCGAAAAATTTACTTTGTAAAATAAATATTTAATTAGAGCTAAATATTTAGTTTAAAAACTAAATACTTAGCTCCAAATTAAATATTTTTGCAGCTAAACATTTAGTTTACAAAACCAATATTTAGGTTTGGCCTAAAAAAATTTAATTTGGAGCTAAGTTTTTAGTTTAGAAAGTAGTAAGTAAGTAGTTTAGTAAGTTTAGTAACTAAATATTTAACTCTTATTTAGTGTGTAAATTAAATATTTATTTTACCAACTTAATTTTTAGGTCTGACTTAAATATTTAGTTTAAAAAATAAACATTTAGGTATAACTGGGAACTTCAACATTTATAAGAGTATGAATGAAATGGTGAAAATTTGACTTAGAAAAATTAACTCCCATTATTTTTATCTTATGATAGGCTAAATAACCCAAAATACTACTTTTACGTTATGACTGTTTGACTCTATAAATGGCACACTATAAATAACAGCAAATTTATTGGACTTTTTAAATTTTATTTATTTTTTTGCTTTTTGCTGCAGAGTAACAGTTACTGCAATGTGCAACATGGACCTCAGCCGCTTCCCTCTGGACACACAAACCTGCTCACTGGAGATTGAGAGCTGTAAGTAAATGAATTTTGAACATCTCAAATGCTTACAGGATATATTGTGGGTAAAATATTTAACACAGTTGTTTTTTTTTTTTTGCCTTTTAATTAACTATTTAAAGATGAAAAAGCTAAGAAGATGATGCTGAAAACTTGAATTTTAGGGAATTTTTTGTTTTTCTTGTGGAAATAAACATTTGTAAATTATCTTGGTAAAATGCTAAATTGTGAATGCTATGGGCATTTTCCAACATGGCAGAATGAAATCAATGTAAAAAACAAAAACTAAATGTCTCAGTATAATAAAGGAAAATACATAAAATGCAAAAATACATTTGGGGAAAAAACCGAAGCTCTGGCTCAGATGGAATGCAAGCACTAAATCAGACAGCTGAGTGCCAACTAATCACACACGAGCAAGCGCACAAATAGAAGTTGAGTTTGTTTAATTGGACTCTGTTTACTGACTGTTAAGTCTATTTTTTCTGGTCTTGCAGAAATATCAAACATTTTTCTAAGAACTTTTAAAATACCATTTCATATCAATTATTTTCCCCCTTAGAACATCCATTCTGGTGTATTTTTGTATGTTTCTTATGCAATCTCCATGAAGCGTGTACACAGAAATATCCCACTCCAGATTCTCTGCTTTTGCTTTCATCTTGCGCCCTGCTGAGACTGACATGTCAACTTTGCACAGCAGATATTTCATAAAACCTTAGATAAATCATGCAATTAAAGTTTCAGGGCTCCTTTCTGCTTCAAAGAACCAGCATTGCATTCGTTTTAAAGCTTTTTCCTCTCTCCTGCATCGTCGCTATGACTCCATCACTGAGTGCAAGGAACAGTGTGCAAATATCACAGCCTTTTGGGAAAGTTAGTGGGAGTTAGATCCTCCTTTTTTGCCTGTTTTGCCACATATTTTGTTCATGTTGTTCCCTGACCTGATTGTTAATGTGTAACTTGCATCTGCATGTTTCTCTCCTACAGATGCGTATACAGATGATGACCTGATGCTCTACTGGAAGAAAGGCAACGAATCCCTGAACACGGATGACAGAATATCTCTGTCTCAGTTCCTGATTCAGAAATTTCACACCACAACAAAGCTGGCTTTTTACAGCAGCACAGGTACTATAGCTCACCACCAGGTTCAGAGAATCACCTTTTTACTATAGCTTTTCAAACAAAGGGATCAGGCTTTTTCATCATCACCCCCTGAATGTCACACCAAATACAGTGAACTAGTGTTTAATCCCCTGTGCAAAACAGAATGAATCAGACCGCTGCCAACCACTTGTTCACAGCTGGAAAGCACTGCGCTGTTCTCATAACCAAATGTCACTTTTTCTGCCACCTGAAGCATAAAAAGGATTTTGTGTCCTATCTGTCTCTGCCAGAGAAGCTGGGACAATGCTTCAAGTGTTGACACGGTTCATCAGCAGCCAGCACATGACAATGTGCATATAATGGTGATGTTTCTTCTTCCCAGGCTGGTACAATCGTTTGTACATCCACTTCACCCTGCGGCGCCACATCTTCTTCTTCCTGCTGCAGACTTATTTCCCTGCGACTCTCATGGTCATGCTGTCCTGGGTGTCCTTCTGGATTGATCGCAGGGCCGTGCCTGCCAGGGTGCCACTAGGTAGGCCAGACTCTGACATGTAGGGGGAATTAAGCTCTGCTAAAAAAAATGATTTTGCTTAAAAATAGATAGATGCAGAACTGTATAGAATGATGAAATGTTGCTCCAATGTTTCCACATGCACACTTACAGATTGTTAAGCCATTACATTTATTGTGAATGGGATTTTGACATCTTCCAGCATGTTGCTACTTATGCTGTATGTGATGAAGTGCTTAGGAGGAAGAGCTGCAGGATCCCAGATTCAAATTCAGGCTAAAATCCAATGCAGATGGATACAAAGTTTGTGTAAAATAAAAGATTGAAACCATTTAACATTTACTCATCCACATTAGAATTGCTGAACTACCTCATTATTTTTTGAGCTTCATAAAATGTTAAAAATCTGATTTATTGATAAAAAATACTTTAAAAAAATCTTTACACATTTTCAAACCATCAGGAGGATTTTTTTTAAAGAACAAGTTAATTGAGAAACCAGTTTTTACTTGCAGGTTGAAGGGGAAAATAAGTCTTCTTCCCCTATTTCCTGCATTAGCTTCTGATAGAAAAGAAACAGAAAAATACTCGGTTCAGAGAAGCCTGACAGATCTACATCACAATGTCACTTAACATTCATGGGCCCTTGACTCACAACGGGGAAGGCTGTTGTTTCTTTAGCGTCCAGGAAACAGCAGAGAACGTCTCAGCTAGTAGAAGCTAACCATTAGCATTAGCAACTCCACCACACAGCAGAATTCCTACAGGCTTGTGTTGGCTTTGTCAGTGTTGCAGAGCGAATGAAGTCAGTGGTAAACTCGTGTTGCTGAGATGTCAGGAAAAGCACTCCAAATCCTGCCGTCTTCTCCTCCGACTGATTTCTACATCCTCAATCATGCGCACCACAGCCCCCAGACTTGTACACGCACTAGGCATGATGGCTGCATCACTTCATTTGCCTCTCTTCGTACCCTGATGCACCATCCCTCTGGAACAAGATCCATCTGGACTCGTCAGACCAGTTTTTAATAATGCATTGGACAGTTCTTAATCCAGTTTTAGTCATTTCTACAATCTCCTTAGATGCTTTCTCTGCTTGATGCATGCCAATGATCTGGGGTCTCATTTATCAAACATTGTGTAGAATCCTTACTAAAATCATACTGAAGCTCAGCAAAAAAAATGTCCTTACGCCAAGTAGGGTTGTGATCTATCAAACATGGAGTACGCACAGCTGCACGCAATCTCCGCTTCATAAATCGGAGACTAACTAGAAAGTTTCTCAGCTGCATTTTAGTCACATCCCGCCCTCACCACGCCCACTTATTGCCATAAATAGTCTATGCAAAGTGCCTTGTGGATCTCATGCATATAGAAGCCGGCTTGTTGCAACATTTCGATCACGACCGCAGATCAAGGAAGTGCTATTTCACAAGCAGAAATTCAGGTCCCTGTGGGTGAGGTGGAGAAATGAAAGGAAGTGCTTTTGCAAAACAAATAAGAGAAAATCCACGGAGTGGTACAGCGTTGCTGAAGCCGTCAATGCTGAGTTCTTCAGAGAGATCTGTGGCGGATATTTAAAAAAAAAGGTCCAATCGGGATATGATCTCCAGACTCCTGGGTGAGATTCATGCGCGCTAACCAGTCACCCAAACAGATCTCCCTTGTTCATGTAGCCAGGGCGCATGATCAATTGAGTCACAGTGACAGGACACACACACTGTCACAGATGCATGACATTCTGTCTCAATCGGCCCCCCTGCTGATATTCTGCATTCCGTATTCTGCGCTTCAGGCTGTGTGTGTGTGTGTGTGTGTGTGTGTGTGTGTGTGTGTGTGTGTGTGTGTGTGTGTGTGTGTGTGTGTGTGTGTGTGTGTGTGTGTGTGTGTGTGTAACCTTGGCAATGCTGGAGCTGCAGAGCTCAAGCGTCACACCAGGGATTCGCAACGACACAGGTGGAGAGCGAGTGTGCAAAACCAGAGGGACAGAGACTCCAGAGAGCAGAAGTTTGTCTGCGACCTCTTTTATTAACTAAATAAAGAAGTCTTTGCTTAGTAAATGATCCCCAGTCTAAAAGTATATAAAACCTAAAAAAAATGCTTAAGAATCAATGCAGACTAAAAAAAGTTCGAGTCCATAAAAGCAAGTAACACTAGTTCTTTAAGAAGACCCCAAAGATACTTGGGCTCCTCCCAGATCCACAACGTCACGCAGAGGGAATTTCCAGGATGGGAAAGGCGACCCCCCAGCTTCTGCGTCCGACTCCAGCAGTCTCTGTTCTCGCTCTCATCAGGCGATCGTCTCAGGCGTGATCTCCCGTGGGCTCTCGCCGCTTCTCCCTGCCAAGAACAAAATACTGGGGCAGAACCTTTGTCTGTGAAGCGGTGCAATCTCTTTCTCTTTCCGTAGGATCGGCCCATACGGAGCGTCACCCAGCATACAACAGTGGAGGCAGTCTACTCACGGATGCAGGCAGAGGTCCAACCTCTGCCCTGCTGTCATTCAAAGGCGTTACTCCCACTCGTTGTCACTTGACGCCAGGGATGAACTGCTCCTCCTGCGATCCAACCCGTTCTGTGCTACGTCCTCTTCTAGTAGTGCAGTCCTTCTGCCTTCTTGTTTTTTGTCTCTATCCCCTCCCGCAGTTCTGCATCTTCTTCCTTTTATCAGCCTGCCAAATACGCACACCTGGTGCGCTCTCACAGTCACGCCCACCTCTTCAGGTGACTAACATCAGTCATGTCAACAGTGGCAAAACAATCTAAACTAAACATGCACATAAAACCAGAAACACACAACAAAATCATGCAATAGCACAAAACTGTTAAGAAATTCCAACAATTATTAAAATAATTTAAAGCAACAGAAAACACACATTCCACTGTGTGACACGCACGCGCGTGTGTGTATGTGCGTGTCGGGGGTCTTGTTCTGTGTGAAAACGAAGCAGTACAAGTGATAATTACAGAAGCGTATTGTTGTGCCACACAATAAAATGTGAATAAATGTATGAATAATCATTATAACAAGCATAGGTTATGAACACATTAGGCTTAGATGAGTAAAATACAAGTAAATGTCATTTAAAACAGGGTGTTAATATTACCAGTAGATGGTACCACACTGCAGATAGATTCAGTAACATTGAACTGTGTTAAATCGATTCTAATTTCAGGTAGGCTAAGCGTCTAAAATGTGTCACCTACTTTGTCTCTCCTCATTGCAGAAATACATTCCTCAGACAAGTTACGTTGACTTAAAAAGGCAAAAAGTGGTTCCATTGGAGTCTCCATCTCTTCTCCCGCCGTTTCTTCCTGTCGAGACTCAAACATCCCGCGAGATGTCGCCGTTTTACCGTTATTATTCATGTCATTATTACAAGTTATAGAACACGTTATTTCGAAACATATCACGTTTTAACGAGGAAGTTTTCTAATTTTAACAAGAAAGTATCTCGTAACAACGAGAAACTTTGTCGTTAAAACGATATTTATACCACGTTTTAACGAGAACATTTCTCGTGATTACGAGACACTGGTCCTGAGTTTTTCCCCCCGCACTGACGGTAATACGCTTCCGTAGATAATGCTGCAGGATTTCATAATTTTATCCTTCTCAGCAGCAGCTCTGCAGGTGCTCTCCATGTCCAAAATGTGCGTAAATCAGGTCCTTAGTCAACTTAAAGTTGCGCACATTTTTCCGCTAAGTTTTCTTTCATAAATCCCAAAGTTTGCGTGGAAAGTTGCTTACGCAATTTTCCGACCCCGTTTTGTGCGTAAGCAAGCTTGATAAATGAGGCCCCTGACCCTTCTCAAACAGGCTTACATCTTTTCCACAACCAACAGGCAGTGCATAAACAAATATGAGTAATATCTCACCTGGATAACTGTACATGCATCACTGAAGACAAAACAAATCAAGAAAGTAAACATTTGTTCAGTGCTTGCACCAAAATGTTACACATTTCTGTTAGTCTGTGCCGGAAAGTGCAATTTTGTTTGCAGCCATCTGTTGGTGCAGCATCATCAGAGCCAGAACTCAACAAGTCTGAGTAAACTAATGTAGAGGGATGACTCTGCACTAGCATTTGCCGTTAGCCCTCTAGAGCTGTTTATTGAAAGAAGGAGGTTGCATCTTTGAGCATCCTGTCTGCAAATGAAAAGAACGTTTTCTTTTGAACGACAAATAAAACAAAGAAGCACTCTCTGCCTTTAGGAAAAATGAAGTCAGATATTTCCCAGAGAGAGGAGGATGACTACATTTTTATTTTAATCTCCTTCAGGCATCACCACAGTGTTGACCATGTCCACTATTATCACCGGGGTCAACGCCTCCATGCCCAGAGTGTCCTACATTAAGGCGGTGGACATTTACCTCTGGGTCAGCTTTGTCTTTGTGTTTCTGTCGGTGATAGAGTATGCAGCCGTGAACTACCTCTCCACCGTGCAGGAGAGGAAAGAGAGGAAGCTGCGTGAGAGAGTAAGTGCTCCCTTCATCTGTTTGAGCTTTTATTTATCTGCTTTTCTCTTTCAGTTCTCGGTGGCCTTCAGTTTTTTTATTCTCAGAGACAAGCCTAATTTGTAACACAAGCTGTGAAAACACAAGCTGAGACATTTAAGCTGTATGTACACGTTTCAACATTCATTTTGTATTTTGCTTTTTCACATCTCGTTAGCACTGAAGCTCTTTTGGTTGAATAAAGTGTGAATTTTAAATGACACACATCTTTAAATCAACTAACGACACATTTTTAGTGAGTTAAACACAGCCAATGCTGACCTGGTTTTCTGTCAGATGTATTTCTCATATGAAAATCTATCCAAACCGGCAGAAAATTTGATTAATAATTCATGCACATGGCCAATAAACAGAAAAATATTTTCTAGATTGGCTTCCTTTAAGCTGCTCCAAGGGCTATGGCTGCTATTCTTCATCTGCCAACTGCTGTGGCATATGGAGCCAAGTTGCCCGCATACCTCGAGGAAGATTTCCAGCATCAACATCTTTTCCTATAAATGCTTTGAATGTGCAGAAAAGAAACCTGCACTGATGTTTCTTTTCTGGTGTGGCAAAAACATCAAACACACAGCTTTGTTGTCCTTTTGCATTTCCAGCTGCCGTGCACATGTGGCATCGGCAACCCCGACGAGATGATGATCGACCCACAGATCACTGGATACGGGTCCATGGATGTCAACACCACAGGAAACTATGGGATGCCTGAGAACGGCAGCCGCCAAGAACGAATCCTGGCTCAGGTGGCGCTGAATGACCCGCAGATCACAGGCCAGGTGAAGGCCTCCAGAGGTTACGTCAACATCTGGATTGACACCCACGCCATAGACAAGTACTCGAGGGTGGTCTTTCCTGGAGCATACATCCTCTTTAACATCATCTACTGGTCCATATACTCATAAACTATGATGCATTCAACTCAGTGGGAGTAGTGCATGATGGGAAAACAGCTTATTTGTTAATTTGTGAGGCTAAAAAAAAGAGACCATGGACTGTTTTTCAAACAGCAACTGCTCATTAAATGCATACGCATCATTAACAGATGAGTAACATTTGCCTTCATGACCGAGCCGCTTAAAACTGATGAACTGCTGACAGTCAGGGCCGTGGTTTTACTGTTTTAATCACTCCATCAAATCTGTGTGATGTCTGCTGTTGGTGGAAGGATGGTTGGACCTCGTTGGAAACACGAGCGCTTGCACGAATATAAACGTTAAAAATGCAGCGACTCTGACTAGAAAATGAACTGGAGAAAGTGACACTTCCCGCTGCTTTCAGTGCACAGACGGATCATTTCCGCACATAAAATATTTGTGACAATCTATGACAGACTCTTAGCGATAGTTTGACATTTTGTGAAAACTTCATTTACTCTCTGGTTGAAAGAACTACTGACTGAAAACCAGACAATAAGTTAGCATTTTTGGTTTGAATAGTCTCACAGGTTACATGTCTAATTATGCACCGTCTTGGCTTGTGGTAATTATTCCCTGCAGTAATGGCAGATTTCTTAGCAAACAACAACGCATACAAGTAGAAATCCAAAGTTTTTTCTAAGAGGACGCCATGTAGAGGCGGAAAAACATATTGCATCTTTAAGCCCCTCTACCTGCTTCCTAATCATGGCTGGAAGCAACGCTTCTTGTTTGTAAATTCGCACCTCTAGCCGGCCAACAGAGCTAATACAGTTATTTTTCTCCTGTTAGACTGCTTAGTCCAGATGCTTTCGCAAATCTGTACGTATGCAGATGTCAAACACTATTGGAGGATCTTTGTTGAATTCTTTGAGCAAATGCGCAGGTGGCAAAATGGCCTACTGTCAAGACACAACGAACACCTTCAAGAGTTTGCGGGAGAAATTCTACAATATATATAAGTACTTGAATATGTGAAGATGGGAAGAGGTTAACAGAGAAGCTTAAAATCTGGATTGGCAACGAAGGCTACTAACCCCAACACTCCGGCCAACATGCGGAAGCAAAATTATCTGCGCCCACCCTCCGCTCACACAGGCAATGTACGGAAGTGAACCCCCAATGCTGGAAAAAGTGCTAGCCCTTCACTCATGAAAAATTAAAGGCTTTCAAAAGTCTGGATGCCTACGATTATTTTGTTTTATGGAAAGTTGGGCTGATTTCTTCAGCTAAACAAAAAGCCGTGGTTGTGACCTGACCAAGCACAGACAGCTTGTGGGCGACTACCAAAGAAAATGGCTAAATCCTCACTGCGACCGCAAAGCCGGGCAAGTCTTCATTGAAATGATCGCAGTTTGAGACACCAGAACGTGAAAACAGTGACTTGATGGATTTTAAAATATGCCTCACTTCTGTCGGCGTGCCCCAGAGCAGCTGTGGCTACATTGTAGTTTATCACCACCAGAGTGTAAATTTGCGTGTGCTTGTAAAGTGCTTTGGGTGGTTGTAGAATCCTAAAAGGTGCTACATCAAATACAGCCCATTTGCCATTTCGACAACTTACCATAAAAAAACAAGCCTTGCAAACTGTCAGTTGCTGCAGGAATCCAGCTCGAAACCGTTTCTTTCAGTTTTCACTGTCCTTTACAGAAAGAAATCGAAAATTTTTCTTTTTTTTAATCACATCTCCAATGAGCGGTACAATCAACCACACAGCTATCTTCTTCCAAACGTACAGTCGAACAATTTGGAACATTTGCTTATTCTTGCCACACGATCCTACGATGCAATGCGAGCAACATTGCACATTGGCATCACAAAAGATCCTCCTATAGTGACTAACGATGAGTAAATTACTTTGGGGTCATTATACCACTGTAAAGGGTGAGACTATCACTTTTATTTATTTAAAAACAACATACATAATTATCTTAAAAGGGTAAACTGGATTGCTGCTTTAATTATTGAGCTTTCTGAAGCAGGCTAATTCTAGTGCAGGAGGATAAATCAAAGCTAGCTGCTTTCTAGTTCCAGTTTCTCAGCTCAGCTGGAGCTTCATGTTCTTCGTTTCTTCACTCATTAGTTAGTGATAAAACATGTGGAGCCCTTAGGTTTAGCTGCTAGTGCGATGCAGTCCCGCCACAGCAAAATGTCAGGGAAGTTTGTAGAGAATTTAATTAAATTTGGTTCACATCTTCCCTCATTTAAACTACACGGTGAAAGGTGTCACAGTTTCAGCAAGCAAACTAAAAGGTAAAAATAGGAATTTCATTTAACCGCACTTTGACGTCTTATTAGTTTATAAAAGTTACTGTTACTTTTAAAAAGAATGGGTTTTGTTTCATGTTTCAGTGATGTTTGATTTGTTTTGGATAATTACCTTAAAAATATATAAGATCAGAGAGATTTAGTTGACTGGCTGCAGCAGACTTAAACCAGTTACTTATTCTAGAGGGAAAACAGGAAATGAGTCAGAATCAACAAACTAAAAATGAATCATTTAGACACTAAATCTTTAAATAAACACACATCTGAAGTTCTTCTATAAGTTACGAATATTTCCTCTGTTTTTAACATGGTTCCTATGAGAATTATTGCAGGATCCATTATTTTTCTGAAAGAAAGTAAAGATAATTTCCCAAATTCAACAAAAGTCATTTAAATGAGATTTCAGATCATTCTTAGTCTCCCATGTTCATTTTTGCAGCATATATTTGATTTTTAGTGCAGTTGTTTTACTGCATTATTAAAATGGCAAATGTAAAAATATGTGTTTAGAGAATCCCAAGCATCGATGATCTTTTTTTCTTTATACTCTTATTTCCTCTTATTTTTTTTACAACTGAAGCTCATTTCTTCTGTTCGGTGTTGTGAGGCATTGAGATTCTCTTTGACCTGTTAGGTGATAGTTTTAATCTTTTTTTATTTCAAAGCTGTAAAAAACATTTTATGAGAATGTTTATTCTGTGTTTTGTTTTCTGAAAATGTGATTATTATTATTATTTTTGGTTTAGTTTTGTTCTGAGCTTAGTTCATCGCCGCTGATGTGAATTTTCTCTTGCATGTAATACAAGCAAAATGAAAAGCATTAAGATGCATGGCTGGTTTATTTATTTTGATTTAAATCAGGTTGATGAGACACAAACTGGACAAACAATTCCTGTTTGGCTTTTCAGACATTCACTTCTGTCTTTGGTTAACATGAAGCCAGTGCACATAGGTGGGCCCCATATGGGGCCCCATATGGAATATATATGGGCAAACATGATGGGTGCCCACAGGGGTTTGCCCTCTAAGATGTTTGCTCTCATGGATGTTTGCCCACATAGATGTTACTGGCATAACCTGGGTTTAGGTATTCAGAGGGCCAGGGCCGTGCAGAGACCTTTGACGGGGCGGGTGCTCAAAGTAAAAAAAAAGGAGGCACTTATAGAGCAATCCAACAAGTTAGGAAATTCAGATAATGAGAAACTTGGGTTCAAACAACATAATAAAAATATATCAATTAGTGTCATTAGTGTTAATGTTAGTTCATAAATAATAGTTTTAGTTTCTAAAGCTGACTTATATCTAGAGATGTTACAACCACATTTTTGCCCCTGATCCGAGTCCAAGTTGTTTGATTTTTGATTATCTTCCAATACTGAATCCTGTTCTGATACCAGGTGGTGATGCAACGCATTATAAAAGAAGAAAGAAGTTGTCCTTCTGTCTGTATTTGTTATTTTAGCCTGAAAAGGTCACTCATTCAGGAAGTACATTTAACAGAAATCAAGATACTTTATTGCTATTGCACAGGTGTACAACCAAATATATTTTGTGCTTACTAAAGACAGCTCAAGTAAGAGGTAGTAAAATAAATGTAAAATAAATGCAACCACAGAGACTTATCCAGTGTGATTTACAGCTATGTTAGCTGAGAGCTTTTCCCTGTCAGTAGAAAATTCTTGATCCCATTCCATGATCTCACTGAACTTAACACTAAACATGAGAGCTCTGCTACCAACCTAACAACAACACCCTTTACACAAAGGCACCATCATCACATACGTGGCAGGAGTCTCAGAGAAACTTAGAAGAATCTTCTCCAAACACAACATCCCTGTAAACGTTAACCCAACAGCACCCTCAAACAGAACCTGGTCCATCCAGAAGACAAAACACCCAAACAGAAGCTCAGTGGCGTCATTTATGCAGTCCATTGTAGTGAGGACTGTCCAGATGTTTACATTAGAGAAACTAAACAACAATTACACAAGAACATAACACAGCACAGGAGAGCCACCTCTTCAGGTCAAAACTCTGCAGTCCACCTTCACCTGAAGGACAAGGGATACACCTTTGAAGATGACAAAGTCCACATTCTGGACAGAGAAGATAGATGATTTGAGAGAGAAGTAAAAGAAGCTATCTCTGTCAAAACTTGAAGACCCCACTTTAAATAGGGGCGGGGCTTACATTTCACCTTTCCAGTACCAATAATGCAGCTTTGAATCTCATTCAGTTTCAGTCTAGGTCACACCTTCCTGCATCTAATCAACACAAGTAGTTTCTGCTCGTTAAATAACAACAGACAGCTACAGCTTATAAGCTTGACTCTTCCATGTTCCAGTTAGAACTGACAAAGATCCTCAGAGGAGAAGTGAAATGTTTTAAAGAAACCAAAGAAGTCCAGCTGCCTTCATCTGAACTCTTTGGAGTAATAGTCAATAATAAAAAATACATAATAAAGTAATAAAATGTATATAATTATGCTCACATTCACTTTTACCATCTCTTTGTGAGAGGCAGAAAATTTATCACGTTAACCCTCTTATGACCATAAATATAACAGGTATTTTTTTTTTGTTTTATGACTTTAAAATTGTAATAAAAGTGTAAAATGTTTGTAACTCTGCTCCTTTTTTCAGAACAACCTCAGCTTTCAGTGTCTGGTTTGTATTTAGTGTTTACCGGTATGTTTATTAAAGTCTGTAAAACTGCAGCTTAAATGAAAAAAGAAACACGGATTTGAATTTTCTTTACATTTATTACTAAACAGGAACTTCAAAATGACTCGAGCAAACTATGTCAAATGAACAATTTAAACTCAGAACTGCAAACACTCAGAAAACAGTGTGACCCCTGACCTCACGATTACCTGTTTAATGACTGCAGCCTGTCTGTGACCACAGGTCTACGCTCTGGTCCAGAGAACGGGATACAGTAAAATAAATACTAAGTATCATAAAATAACACTCATAGGCTACTTCACAGCTGTAGCTACATTTCTACCGGCATTATGAAGACCAATAAGCAGATAAAAGGTTAAATGTAAACATTTCGTTACAAAAAGTCAACTAATAAAATTCTGCACTGGCAAATTATATTTTCAGCTAAATAAATATTTATTGTAAGTATAAATAATGCTGGAATGAAGCTGAATCATTTAGTAAACAGTTGAGTGTTCAAATAAAAGCCAGTGTGACTGTAATCTGTCCCTCCTCATGTCACCATCTACAGAAACAGCCTTCTGCGACACCTGACCAACCAGGTGGATTTTATTTGTGACGTTTCCATAACTTTATAAAAGCTGCTGATGAAGATGATCAGAATATCTCCTCCCTTTGGTTCTCTGCTCTACCGTCGCGGTTCGCTCCGTTTCTTTCTGTGACGCTGCAAAGCTGGTTTCCTACTAATAGCGATTTTTGGAGTAGCATGAATTACATCATGTAATACCTCGTTGGAAAGCTCGTTTTATGTACTTTTAGAAACCGTTTGAATTATTTTTATCCGATTAGTAATTCAGATGTTATGAGCCGGAGAATCTAGAGTGAGAAATATCAACATCTGTGATTCTTTGTTGTGAGTTTCTTCAAAACTTCAGAAGAAGTCTCTCTCATGTCCCATTTTCTGACTCAGACATGCAGCTACCTCACTCTGCTCCACACACACTAACCACGGACTCAAACGCACGTAAACAAAAGCTCAGATATTAAAATCCATCCAGCTGACCTGAAGCAGGCAGAAAAAAAAACTTACAGGTAGATGAATGCAGACTCCTGCCTGCAGGCAAAAAACCGGTCTGTCGTCTCCATGGCTACAAGATAGAGCGACAGCAGGGACAACCAATCACACATTAGTATTGTGCGGCAGAGCCAATCAGTGAGCTTGTAGGCGGGTCTAAGGGAAAATAGGCTTCAGCTCGAGGCAGCTTCCCCCGCATGGTCCTAGTGCCCGATAGGTATCACAGTATAACAGTTTTGTACAGTAAAATTTGACGAACGACCGGAAAAAGGGCACTTCGGACAAAAGAGGCAGGTGCTCAAGCACCCTCCGCCCCCCCCCCCCATCCCCGCACGTGCCTGCAGAGGGTCATCCGCTGTGTTTCCACAAACGTAGTGCTGGGGAATTTCTGGGAGGGGAAAAACTTTACAGCAGGAGATGATTTCAGACCTCAGAGCTTCTGTGTTTCCATACAAATTCATCCCTTTCAGGACTTTGCTAATAAATCATCATATCGCGACTGCTACAGCACTGAGTGATGTCACTGATGGCGTCAAGAACCATCCACAGACATTAATAGTTTTATTCTGTCGAAGTACAGCTTTGTGATGTAAAATGTGGCATTCAATGACCAGAAGAAGTGTCAATTTCTACAGTGCTCTGTAGGGAGTTTAATAATGGCAATTTTAAAGCAGTGTGAACACAGCTTATTTTCTTTTCCTACTATTGCGCTTTACCAGCAACTCCAGTGTTACAAATGCATTGTTTTTGCTAAATCTTCTGATGTGATTTCCGACTGTGTTACAACCAATCAGTGTGAGTTAAACAAAGGTTCTGCTCAGCAGCTCTTCCGGGCCATTTTGACTTCCTACCCCAGTTAAGGTACGTCATTGGTTCATAAAAATGACCCGGAAAACGATCCTTTCGACTGGCCCGCTGAAGTGGAGAGCTCCAGTAAGATTACCCTGAAGTTCTGATGGTGGAAACAACCTTATAGTTTACTCATACATGTGAAAGGGACAGGCAGTTTTAACTTGCTTCAGCACCCCCAAGTGTCCGTTTTAAATCACTCGTAAAAACAAACTGTGCTCCCCTACCCTCACTGTACGCTCGTGTTCGCAAACCAAATGACCACATACCACAAGTGCAATAGCGTGATTGCAAGTTCTCCATCTGACTTGAATCTTTTTTTTTCTCCATCCATTCAGAAGACGCTTTCCCAATCTTGATCCTACCTTAGTCAGAAGTTCTTTTTCACTTTTGAGCTTAATCAGATAAAAGTTATCTTTGTTTCTTCTGAGGCTCCGCCACGATGAACAAGATGCAGTAAACACCAACCATGTCTAGCTGTTCTGAGCTGTAAACATGGGATTGCCGTTTAGCATTATTGCTTCTCGCAAGATACGTGACTTTGCAAAAGTTTAGGTCACCAGTCGGGAGAGGCTCAAGTTGCAAAGGTGATATTCTCCCGACAAGCAGAGGAAAGAGCTGAGAAACTATTCATTCATCCTGTAAAGGCACATTTTAGCAGCTACTGGCTAAAAACAATAATTTTTAAATATGACAAAGTTACTTAGTGTACCTTTAAATAGGCACCCCCCTGTGGGGCCACCTCGGAGCAGCCTACATTTACCCATATATACTCCAGATGGGGCCCACCTATGTATGCAAAAAGAATAAATCAGAAATTGTGTATACTGCAGCTCGATTTGTTGTGAATAGCTCGCATGTTTTGATCACTGCTAAGGGTGGGAGGTCACTCCATCAAAAAGATGCCTGTGTTCTGATCCAAAAGCTTCCCTAAAATCTGTAAAACACACGCAAACACCCAAATATATTTATATAAACCCCATTTTGGTTTAATTTAGTTGCAAGGTGGAGGACGCCAAATCAGGTTCAAAGTAAGGGACCCCCTGCGGTCAGGGAGCAGCATTAAAATTCATTTCATGTCATATGATACGGCCCTGATCACCTGGTGTTTATAATTCCACTTTGCGCTCTCTTTTCCTCTCTGTTTTTGATCTCTAGGAACTCCTGAGGGAAATATCTCAATTCGTTAGGTGTTAAGTGCTCAGATGTGTTCACTTGCTGGCTACTCACCACTGAGCAGATACAAGTACAAAACCCTGTTTGAGTTGAAAACTTCCCTACGAGAGAAGGGAGACAGAGAGGTGAAGTTGTGTTTGGAAAGCCAATTGATGCTTGGCCTTTTATTGATTTAAATTTAATGTTATTTAATAAGCCATAAGACATAGGTTTCCATAGGAAATATGAAATCAACCTTATAGATCTGTTGGGTTATTTTAACCAGAAGATTGGAACTTTTTATTGCAGGGATTAGATAACAACCTCATATTAATTCAGAGACAACAGAAGAGAGAGTCAAGTTTAAAGATTTATTACTAAACAAATTAAAACTAGACTAACTTTAACACTAAATGTATGGTGTAACTAAGGTGAATGAGACCTTGTAATGAGAAAGTTACGGATTGGCCACTCCGACAACTTCTCTAGAACGCTTTGAACTGGCGTTAAAGATGGCGTGGGCATAGTTTCATACTTCAGATGTTTTGGTTTATGGTCGAATGAAAAGATGACAGATTTACCAAGCACCACCAAAACCACGCCTCCATCAGATCTGGCAGATTCTGATTGGATCAGTAAAGCAACGTGTCGCCTCTTGACGCTACGTGAGATCAGTCCTAGTGGAAACATTTAAAGTCATATTACTTATTATATTCTATAGGATTATAATAAAGTAATTAATATTTTGATTTCACAGATTGGTCACATCTTATTATTGACCAACACTTTGTTTGATTAGCTTTATTTAAAATAGAGTTCTTTGATTTATTAAAAGGAGAGAGTCAATTCTTCATTCTTCTCTTGAGCTGGAAAGAAGCAGTTTATAAGCAAATGCATGAGACCTTGGGGCAATATCTCATGCAGACTAGTTCTGCGTCCTAGCAGAGGGGGGAAATGACTTTTGGTGGAAAACAGTCATTTCATTCTGTTACAGCCTGAAAAAAGCTTTGCTCGAGCTATAAACACCTGCAGAATCCTCTGTAGCTACAGTTGTAGCCCTTTTTAATTTAAATGCTTGACCAGAAAATGTCAGCATTGAATCAAATAAGCAAACATAACTTTTAGTTTTAGACCATTAATACCCTACATTTGTTTTTTTAGCTCATTATTTAAGTGTTTTAAATTCAAACTTTAAATCTAGTCAAGGTCATCATATTTTTAGATCTTTTAGAGCTGTATTATTGCTTTGCAGTCACTTCTGCTCCAGTTTGGCCTGCCTGAAATTATCCCTGACTCTCTGCAGCAGTTCTGGGCAGCACACAACGTCCACAGCTGTCATCGCTAAGGCCTTGGCTGTCCTCAGGGTGTGCAACTGGGCCTTTTCGGCTCCTGGCACAGGAAAGAGAGCAGTGAGAGAAAATAAAACACTATAAAAAGAAGCAAACAAACTGTGTGACTTGGAACGAGACGATGTCTGATCGTTGCTAAAGTTCAGCTTCATTAAGAAGAATTTCTGTTGCCAATAGTTACGAGCTGCCATACCTGCTGCTTCAGTGTACTCCTCTGTGTGGTTCAAGGCGTCAGTGCCAATGTAGAAAAAAGGATGGATACCAGGCATCACGAATGATACATTGCCAAAGTCTGTGGACCCTGCCAGATAATTACAAATTCCCTCTGAAAACGATTCTATGATGACTCAAAGAGCAGTCCGCAGAAACAACAAACCAGATCACAGCACTGCTGCTAATGCGCAGACCTTAAAGTGATGATAATGACTTTAAACAGATTTCATTTTTACCTACCAGAGAACTTGGCAGGCTGCTCGGGAAACTCCATTCCCAAAGCTTTTCCATTGCTTTCATACAGGTTTTCCAGAGTGGAATTGGGCAGAATGTTAAAGTAAGGATGCCTGATGTAGTCTATCTCCACCTGTGAGAAACAATTAAATTCACAGAGCTGTGCTGTTATATACTTTTATTTATTTTTCATTTCAGCTGCAAATTATCACAAAAATAATGTAAAAAAAAAATAAAAAGCATTACTGTACATTTTTTTTACTACATTCTGCATATTTGATTTTGTCGTGCCGTCTGAATGACAGACAATCAAAAGGCTAAACTCTGTGAATCGTGTTTTGGGTCAATATGACAGAATGAGGACAAAACACACAGGTTTTTGGATATGGTTTGTTTATTTTCAAACATCAGTGTTCCTGAAAAATATTTTATTAAGAATATCATCCAAAACAAACCAGCATGATTGAACTAATCAGTGATTTGTCTCGCCCTCGCTAAGCAGCCGCTCATGCTAGCAGGTTTTACTTCCAGAATCCCAGTTTTCAAGTTAATCAGAAATTTAAAAAAAGAACAGTTGTATTCTGTTAATTTAATTTCTTTTAAATAAAGCAGAATTTGCAAAAATCTGTATCAGTCTTCAGTGACAGACTGGGACTGAGACATCCAAAATGCAAAACAGAACGCTACTGTAGATCATTGATCCCCTCTGCAGTAAAAGTGTATAACTCCTCAGTTTAACTGGTACTGGCATTATCCTGTTACACAATAACGCCAATGCAATATTCAGTATGTGTTCAATATCTGATGTACATTAATATATCTTTCTCCCTCATGCTGCATAGTTCTAGAACCCCAAGTTTCCCTTTTGTTCATATTTCTTATTGGTTGAAGGTTACAATAATAGCTTATTAGCCTGGCCTGCAAAACTAGTCCTCTGTTTAATTCTTCACAGAGAACTAGTCTGGTTACTCACAGGCAGAGAGGCACATGAGGGGCGGGACTAGCCAGCTCAAAATAACCAATCAGATAAAAGGCGGGAATGCCGACCGTACCGCGCGACGCTATAGTTTTTTAGCTGTAGTCAAACATGGCGTCTGGCGAAGAAAGGCTTTTAGCACTTCTACTTGTGGTTTTAAAGACAAGTCCAAGTCATTTAGAACTGAGAAAACAGCTGCAGCAAACTCCATTTCAGAAGCCGTCTTCATTGTTTATGAGAAACTGAGTGCTGCGGTGTGTGACGTATGCTGCTCAGCTCTGATTGGCTCGGTTAGAATTCTCAGGGGGGTGGAGTTATTCGAATAGGAGCGTTCCCAGACCCATTGCTTCCCATAAGGAAGCATGGGGCTAGCTGGTCAGGCAATAGCTTATTGCTTTTTGGTTTTTACCTGTAATCTTGTTATTATACTTCTACATCCTTTTTTTTCTAAGCTAGCCAGAAGAATGCTAACGAGAAATGGTGCCTGTCACCACCTATTGCTATGGAACCAAACGCACTTCATTCAGTAGTTAGATTTTCTTAAGGACAAACAGGATAAAGGCTCCCATTCTGATTATGGTATTAAGTCTAATTTATACTTCTCCATCTGCGTCAGAACGGACACACGCAACGCCATCATCCGCCCTTACGAGCCTGCTGGAGAGCCCTCGCTAGGACGGACGAAGTCCAGCTCTCTTTTCTAAATATCCGTCCGTCGAGATGGAGATCACAAGCTTGTGATTGGTCAGGACGCCGCCGTCATCTACAGTGCCGCCATTGCGCCTTCAAAAACATGAGAGCCGAGGATATCTAGCAGCAGACACAGAGCAGCTTGAAGAATACCTCGTGGAAAAACTCTAAAATATTAACTTTTTATTCCCCTGTGATTGGAGAAGTGAAAAAATGCACAGCAAGTATTTTATTCGTGGGCAGAAATGACAGGAAACATGGGTTTAGAGGTGGCGAGCACATGAAGAGGTGGAGGAGGATAAGGGACAAATCTGCCTGTGTTAAAAAGTCTCTTAAAAGAATAAAACACACACTACCTTGGACCGGATACATGACAGGACACCACAGAATGGCACTACGCCCTCTGTTGTATATATATCTAAAGGTGTATTTTCCCGTATTTGTAAGTTTAATAAGTAAAGACAGGTGCTTTATGACCAGAAGAAAGCAGAGTACTAACCTGGCAGCCCGTTGCCTCTCCAGCTGCCCTGAAGCAAGCCTCGGCTTTGGCCTTCAGATTGTTTAGTTCACTGAGCAAAGGGGTGCGCAAAAAATACTCTAACTCAGAATAGGCTGGGATAATGTTGGGCTTCTCCCCTCCATTTTTTGATGATGCCTGAGGAGAAGGGGAAAGAGAGATTTGTCTTATAAATCTTGCAATGTACATGAAACCAGAAATGACTTTATTACCAAAAGTTTAAAGTCTTCCGTTTTAAGTGAAATCTTCATAAATTCCCACGGGTTCTCAAGAAATCCAGAATAGGCCAATTAATTATGCTTCCATCAAGTATTTCCTGACTCTTCTAACCCAGCTTAGAAAAATTATTCTGACCAAATTATTTAGTGGATAAAGCTCTTTCAACTGTTGCAGTGTAAAAGTTAAATGCAAATCTCCATCATTTTGCCACTTGAGAGGTCGAGCTAAATTTTGAATGTTCTGTTTCTCACCATGAAGCCTCCAATCAGGTTTAAGCTGCTGTCTGAGCAAAGAGAGGTTGTTATAGGCCAGCACGGCAGCATCCAGAGCGTTTATCCCCTCCCAGGGGTATGCAGAGGCATGAGATGCTTTCCCACGATACTTCACTGCCACCCTGTGTAACACAAATATAGCCGTCTATAAGCACTAAAGGTATTGTGTTTATTATAAAGGCAACTGTTATAGGGAAGAAAGGATAAAATATGCGGGAGACATATATAAAAGAACCTAAGTGGGAAGGAAAGAAACATCCCGCTGAGCTGGATGAGCCATGAAGACGAGATCGATGTCAGCGAAGGCGCCTGCCTGGATCAGGTCGATCTTTCCTCCGCCGGACTCCTCTGCGGGAGTTCCAAGAACAGTAATCTGAAATAAAACCAGTTCCGTCATCTGACACATTCTATGTGCCCATGCTGCTTGACATTTCAGACGAGTTAACTTTCCATTGTCTAACAGGAAAAAGCTCATTTTCTCCTTAAAATCCCAATATGAGAATGTGAGAATCTTTATTAAGAATGAAACATAAAGGGTATTCTTAACATCTCCTTTATTATTTTTCTAAAAATGTCCAGTTACATCAGAAAAACTAATTCTTTCTTTTTGATCAATTTCCCTTTGAATCCACTGAAAACCACCTCTTCTGTCCATTCGGCCACTCGGCCACTCATTTTTAAAAGAGGCATCAAAGCAAATCTGGCGGCAGTCTTATCTTTTAGCCAGTTAGGTAATTAATCTCTTTATAGCTAGACGGAACTAAAATAAATGTCACTTTTCATCACTAATTCCATGTTATTTCCCCTAAATTTGGCCTTTTATTGCCTTCTCCTAAGGTTTAATGGACCCAGCTGTTTATCACTTGGGACGCCCCACTGATCTGCTGCCTTTTGATGAACTGCGCTTGACATTTATGTCAAAAATTAAATGCAATTTGCCCCACAAATCAAATAAATAGGAACAGAGTATTCATTAAAATATTGTTTTGAGTTTTGTGAATGATAATTATTTGATAGCTAATTATATTATTACGGCGTATTACATCACCATGCTAAATAAATGAGCAAATCTTGGGATAAATCATGTGTAAAATTCATGTAGTATCACATAAAAAACTACTATTGGATGTTAAAATGTCAATTTGCATCTTTTAAAGCTGATTTCTGTGGAAAGGTTAAATTAATATCTCACAGATAGAACTTATATCAACCTCAGGTTGGAAAAACAAAGGTTCGTTAACACAATTAGTCACAATGAGGCCAGTTACAAAATTTAGAAATGGTATTTCAGAATCTGTACAGACACATTTTAAATTCAATGGTTTTTACAGTGGAATTATTAGAACTTTACAGTAACAAGCTAGGGTCTATTTTACAATAGGAAGCGAACAGCGCGGAGTGATACATAGGGAGAGGGGTTGCCGGGAAACGTGACGTTGCCATCGTCTGTCGCGGTGGTATGTGTGTCGCTGGCTGAAGAAGTAAACGTTGAAAACTTCAACCACATGTGTCCTTATTTAAAATACCAAATAACACTTCATGGTGGCAGCGGTGAAGGACCTGCATAAGGAAGGAAAAAGAGAGAGGGAACTGCTCCTTTTCGAATGTGAGTGGAAAACGCGTACTCCAGTTTTTTCATCACCGTGACGGAGCTGCGGGAGTGCTAACAGCAGCTAGATAACATGGCGTCGCAACTGATGAACTGGTCCGACCCGGATCTGAGTGAGGCTATTTCACTATTTAAGCAGAAAATGTCATTGTACCTAGAAGATGAGGGCATAACTGACGAAGACAAGCAAGCAGGGAAAATATGCCAGGGCATAGGAGATCAGGGGCTAAAGAGGCTAAGTGCTAGCGGGCTAACTGATGATGAAAATAAGGTACCTGCCAATCTGTGGACGTTTTTTGAGGGACAACTAAAGCTGGACGTGAACTTCAGGATCCACAGACTTCACCTCATGCAATACAGACAAAGGTCAGATGAAAGTATTGATGATTTTGTAACAAGAGCAAGAACGCTTGCATTGAAGTGCCAGTTCACTTAAAAATCGCTGAACGAACGCCTGATTGAGCTAATAAAAGCCAGCACACCACACGAAGGATTCAGAAATATGCTATATGGGAAGCCCCAAGTTGGTCTCTGGCTGACATATTAACAGAAGGGAGGAGGCACGAAGCCCTGACAGCAAGAAATATGCAAATACAACAACTTGGGCTGACAAAATATGAAAAGGTTGATGCTATAAATAAAAAACAGGAACAAATATGCCAGAAATGGGGTAAAGAACACAAACCACGTCCAGCATTCTGTGATGAGTGTCGTGCCTGTGGAATGAAAGGACACTGGGCAAAATGCTGCAGAAAAAACAAATACCAGCAGAAACACCATAGCCAGCACCAAGAGAGCAAGGCTCAACCACACAGAGGCAAAGATAAAGACCAGCATCAGCACCAACCATACAGAAACAACCACATTAAGGCAAAGAACCCCAGCTTTGACATTACATGCAGAAGTGAACTTGGAGAAGAGGAAATGTATCAAAAACAGTTTTACTCAGTTACAATTAGTGAAAAGTGTCTGCACAGTGTTGAAACCAAACAGCCCTGGGAAGAAGCATACACAGTGCTAAATGTAAAGCCACCGGGTTTGCCTGATAATGGACACACACTCCGTCTAAAGATTGACACGGGAGCATCAGGCAGCACCCTTCCACTGCGCACATGCAAACAAATGTACGGGAACAGCTGTTAAGCTATGAACAGGCTACAAGAGAGCATTATAAAACTAGCTGCTTACAGTGGCCATAGAATTCAATGCTTCGGAAAAATAGACTTCCCATGTCAGTGGAAGGATTCAGAGTGGGTCAGAGCCATGTTTTACTTTGTGGATGTACCTGGACCAGCGATTGTAGGACTGCATGTGAATCGCTGAAGCTTGTCAGAGTGAATGTGGACTCGATAAGCAGCCTAAACGACCCTGAGAAGCCAAAGAGATCCAATTCACCAATACACATATCCACAATAAAGGATCTGAAGCAAACATACCCTGACCAATTTGACTAAATTGGTATTTTCAGTGGAACCACCAGACTCATACTGAAAGAAGATGCTGAACCGTTCCAAGACCCACTGCATAAATGCAGCATCCACATTAAAGACAAGCTTCAAAAGGAACTGAATGATCTCGTGGAGCAGGGTGTGTTAAGCAAAGTGGAAGGACACACGGATTGGTGCTCCAGCTTAGTGTACAGCACAAAAAAGGACGGTACAATCCGGGTGTGCCTAGACCCCCAAAAGCTCAACAGCAGCCTGAAAAGATGCCCACACAAGATTCCAACAGTAGAGGAACTCAACCCAAAGTTTGCTAATGCTACAATATTCAGTAAACTGGATGCTAAGGCAGGATATTGGTCAGTCCACCTGGACCCAGAATCACAACTCCTAACCACGTTTCGCACCCCATTTGATAGGTACTGCTGGACACGCCTACCTTTTGGATTAAGTGTGTCTCAAGATATCTTTCAGGCCAGGATGGACCAAATCCTCGAGGGGCTGAAGGGTGTAGTCAGCATAGCTGATGATATCGCTGTCTGTGGGAAGCCAGAGGAAGAACACGACAAGAACCTGATCAAACTGATGGAACGTGCTGCAAAGACAGGGTTAGTGTTCAACAGTGATAAATGCACCATAAAAGAAACTCAGATCTCATTCTTTGGAAATCAGTGCACATCTAACGGCATCAGACCAGATCCAGCTAAAATCTGGGACATCCAAGAAATGCCAAATCCAAAGAACAAAGATGAGCTACACAGATTTATAGGGATGCTGACGTACCTATCACCCTATATTTCCAAGTTTACAGACAAAGTGCACACACTGAGGTGTCTTCTAAGAAAAGATGCAATATGGTGTTGGGACCACAACTACCAGAAATGCTTTGATGAGCTAAAGGCTATGATCACAGAGAATGCATGTCAAATACTACAATCCCAAAGGGACCCTGACACTGGAAGTAGATGCGTTACTGAAAGGCTTGGGCGTGGCCCTAGTGCTAAACAACCAGCCTATAGCTTTTGGATCCAAAACACTCACAAAAACGCAATCGAGATACAGTAACATGGAACGAGAGATGCTTGCCATTGTGTATGGCATACAGCGTTATCCCACCTATTTATATGGGAAGTCATTTGTAGTGATAAAGGATCACAACCTGCTTGTTACTATATGCAGAAAACCACTACATGCAAACCACTAGTGCAAATACAGGGATACAATTTTGAGATTATGAATAGGCCGGGACCACAGATGATCCTAGCAGACACACTCAGCAGGATGCCAAACCCCGAAAACAGAAAGGATTTAGAGCTAGATGAACGCACAGATGGAATCACCCTAGAAACAGAAGACCCTGAGATGCACACTGTGGCACTTATAAACTTCTCACCAGAAAAACAGAGCATCGTACGTGAGGAACCCAACAAAGACCTCAAATTAAATGCTCTAATGGAAGTGATCTACCAGGGTTGGCCAGAGAAAATGACCGATCTGGCCAAAGATCTGCGTGCCTTCTGGCCTTTCAGAGATGAACTTGCAATGGAGGCAGGAGTAATGTTCAAAGGCAGACAGATTATTATTCCAGACTCTGACCAAGAACATCCTAGAACAGCTACATGCAAGTCACCAAGGAATAGAGAAAACGCACAAACTTGCAAGAGAGAGTGTCTACTGGATGAGAATCATTGAGGACATAGAGAAAACATGCAGATCCTGTAGAGTATGTGCAGAACACCAAGATGCACCTCCAAAAGAACCTCTGCACCCACACAAAGTACCAACAAAGGTGCGGCAATCACTAACATCAGATATGTTTGAAGTAAATGGCCGCCAGTTTTTCCTGACTGTGGACCGATATTCCAAATACCCTGTGCTTGATGAAATACGCACAATATCTAGTAGAGCTATCACACAAAAAATGGAAACATGCATGTCAATGTTTGGGCGTCCTGATGAAATCCTGACAGACAACGGTCCACAGTACACAGGACAGCCATTTCAGGACATTACAAAAAGCTGGGGAAGAAAGCACATCACAAGTTCACCACACAATGCAAAAAGTAATGGATTTGCGGAGAGACATGTGAGGCACATTAAATCTACAGTGAAGAAGGTACTAGAACACGGTGGAAATCTGCAGGTAGTATTATTGCAGATTAGAGCGACACCTATCGACAGCAAACTGCCATCACCTGCAGAGTTACTTTTCGGAAGACCAATCACCACCTTGCTACCAAGTCGATCTGAGCCTGGGAAGGAGGCACACAGGTTGCAACTGGAACAAAGATCCACAAACATGAAAGAACAACATGACAAAACCAGCGGCAGGGAACTTCCACCACTCCATCCTGGACAACACGTGACTGTACTACACCCAGAAAGGAAAACATGGTACCCAGCGACCATTGTAAAGAAGTGTAGCGAGCCAAGGAGTTACATAGTACAAACTCCAAATGGAAATCAGGTCAGACGCTGCAGGAGGCATCTGCGGGAGCTGTTCCGACCACACCAAGGGACTGACATGGAGATAAGCACCACGGAGACCAACCCAGGGGAGCGACAGCATTTTTCCGTATCAGTTAAAGACAAAACTGACCAAGTAACAGACACCATTCCCCAACTTGAAGAAGAAAAAAGCCTCGAAGCAGACAAAAGTATGTTACAAACACGCACCAGACGTGGCAGAGTCATAAGCAGGCCAGCCTACTATAATGACTTTGTTTGAAATGCTCTGGCCAGCTAATCTTGTTCATCACTAGGAGATGTTTTCCAATCTCAGTTTCAGCAGATTGTATCTACTTATTTCTTACACTCTATTATACAGACAGTTAAAGTAAAATGTGAAATGTGAACATATATTTCTTTGCTGACAGGAGGGATGTTGTAATAGGGACTATTTTACAATAGGAGGCGCACAGCGCGGAGTGATACAGGAGAGGGTTGCCGGGCAACGTCTGTCGCGGTGGTATGTGTGTTGCTGGCTGAAGAAGTAAATGTTGAAAACTTCAACCACAAGTGTCCTTATTTAAAATACCAAATAACACTTCATCTCCAGCAGTCAATGGGAAATCAGGCGGGGTACACCCTGGACAGCGAGCCAGTCCATCGCATGGCAACACAGAGACACACAGGACAAACAATCAAGCACACACACTCACACCTAAGGACAATTTAGACAGACCAATCAACCTAACAGTCATGTTTTTGTACTGTGGGAGGAAGCTGGAGTACCCGGAGAGAACCTACGCATGCACAGGGAGAACATGCAAACTCCATGCAGAAAGATCCCAGGCCAGGAAGCGAACCCAGAACCTTCATGCTGCAAGGCAACAGCTCTAACCACAGCGCAGCCCATAAAGTAATATTGTTTATCTTATTTATTTTTTCAAACACCCAGTTTTTTTTATTTAGTCTTTGCTTGATGTGTTTTTTTAGTTTAGATAGATACTCTACATGCTTAAATAAAATTTAGAGACTAAAATTTGCTCTACCGTTTGTTAAGAATAATTATTACTCATACCTAATAAATGTATTTTTTTCTGAATTTTTTTGATCAAAACAAAAATCTTTGAAGTTGCTTCATCTTTTTAAAATAAGATATATACTGCCACCTGCTGGCTGCCATCAAACTAGGTGAACTGGAGCATATAACAGTATTTAACAACTAATATTATCACATTTTAGGTCAAGACATTATAAATCGGTAACTTACAAAACCCCACAAAATGAATTCTTAAATCTTCTTCTAACTCATTATGCTATTTGACATTATTCCACATGCACTAATGGCTTATCCAGATCTTGAGCTTTCAATATGCTGGAATTGGGGGGGGGGGGGGGGGGGGTATCTTTTTTAACATCCCTCACTAGAGGGACCCAAAGGAGTACTTTTGTTCAAACCTTTATTTTTCTGATCTGCAGTGAAGTTATTAACCTTCATTATCTTTTTGCTTTACAATACCTTAATCTACAGAGCAGGTTGAGAAGAAGATTTCGAACGTGGTGCATTATATCTTAGGAAGTACACTTGGCCTTGCTGCAAGTGAGTGGTGATGGGAAAGGGCTCATTTCATGAACAAAAGGGAAGATCCGCACCCAACAATGAACATGTGTGTGTGTGTCAGAGGGAGACATGGGGCGATCAGGTGTACGCCTATGTAGTTCTTGTCTGTATTTGAGCTGGAGGTTAATTGGGGGCAGTTGTCAGTCACAGGAGGAGACATGTTGTGCAACGCTCAGCAAGCTGACACCACGACTGCCTCCTGACATGTTCTGTCTGTCAGCTCACGCTTCACCCCGCCGCTGACGCTGACACCTTCCTTTGTGTTTCAATTAGACAAGGGAGGGACCCATGTGTCACCACATTGTCTTATTCAGGGATTAGCCCGACGAGCATGTGTTTGATTTCACACGAGTTGTCTGTTTCTGCAAGTCATAACCCATTTTTTACTTTTTCATCCACCCAAACCCTGGGACTCTGTTATAAGGAATCAATCTTTCAAGCAGTAAATATTTTTGAGCTTGACCTAAAGGTCCTTGCACTGAAGAGGAGAGGTGAATGGATAATGATGTGCATGCAGGAGCTGCAACAGCAGGACGTTTGATGGAAGGTTGGCTTGACAGCTACAAAGAATGGACATGCTCCTGATGACAGCATGCCTCTGAAACGGGAGATGAACCAGACGACAGCATTTACTTGGGTGTTGGTGTATTTCTGAAAGAGAGGATGGTTTGTTTGTTATGTTTTGTGCAAGTAAAGCAGATAAATGCCACAATTTGAGGTAAATAGAGTCATAATTTAATTGAATTAGCTGAAATCCAAGTTTTTAATTCCTCACCATGTCAGATTTAACATCAATAAAAGCTTTCAGGAAAAATAGACCACCTATCTTTCAAAGAATTTAATGGTTTTTATTTGTCATTTAATTTAAAATAAAAACTGGAACAAAGGTTAATTTATTTTTGTTCAGATGTTTTTTACTCAAGATTTAACAGACTTATTGTCTGAAGAATGAACTGGTTGCACAATTGCTCTTGACATGACAAAACAACCCTCTCTTCCATATGACAGGTGGTTAAAACCGACAGATCATAATGTATTTAAGTTATAATAGTTCAAAGTTCGAAACAAATCATGTTTATGAAGTTCTTTGCATAAAATCCCTCTCACATAAAGTGATTTCAGTTTTATTTTTAAAAGTTTCAGCACCTTCCAGAATGAGTCGTTTCAGGTATCTGCCACTTTAAGCCCTAGGGCCAAAAAAACCCCACACTACAGAAGAAATAGTAATAATTCCCATCAAATTAATCAGCAAACCCAGCACTACAAGGCTATCTAAACTATTTTTTACCATTAAATAACATTTTTACCATTTTTTGAGGAATAGGCTTCAAAATAGGCCTAGGGCTTAAGGGGTTAAGAAAATAAGCTGGAGCTGGCCACGCCCACCCTAGTCAGGCTACTATAAATTGAGTAGCTCTGCTATTCGGGAGGAGCCTGTATTTGAAGTGTGGTTCTAATCTCTAGAACCAAACAGACAGAAAACAGGTCTTTTTCACATTTAGAGTATAGAGGCAGTAGACTCACATAGCCATGCAAAAGAATGAAGGTTTGCATTTATCCCCTTTAAACATTTTAAATACCAAATGAAAGAGGTCAGAATTGTGGAAATCATTTCTGAAGGTCAAAAATTAACTGTAATAATTTCAAAACTCATGCAAAGGTGACATGATAACAAATAAGTAAAAGAAACATTTGTCTTTTTGTCTGTTTTGTTTTTTTAGGAACACATAATTTTGGTAGTTTTAGGGAGGAATATTCAATAACGTCTTAAAGTTAAAAGATATTTCTAAAATAGACACCACATGCAAAGTTCAGATTAATCAGGCTGTAAACAGCTTCCTGTGGTGAGTAATCATGTCTTCACATCCTGTGGGTTGATTGATTGTGCAACTCAGTGTGCAAGTGTCTATCATTAATAATAATAATAAAATGCTGTCTGCTGCTGCAGGAACTAGTACTTAATTCATCCATCTTCCTCGAGCTTTCAATGCAATACAAACAAAATGTATAAAAAAGCACTACCACACAAAGATTCTCACCTACCATGATTATAAGTTGTAGATTAAATCTTATTGATTTATAAAAATAACACACATGACAATGAAAAAGTGTTTATATTCTGCACCAAATGCGTTGTGGTTAAAACTGTGTTTTATCATTATTTTGCTATTGTTTACTTGGTTCCTGCACAATTTCAATAGAATATGATATGGCACCGTGCAATTTTCTATTAAAGATTCATAAACCTTTTAAGACTGTGGTCATATAGTGGGAACTCTTGATAGATCTGGATGCATCAGCTAATCTGTGTAAGTATTTATTTGTTTTCAGAGTAGCTTGAAAAAAAGAGGAGCAAAAAGTCATTCTTGCGGGATTCCTAATTTCCACACTTCCAAACAAATGCCCAATATTTCAAGACAAGGGCCAAAATCATCAAGTTAAAATTCCTAAAAAGTCATTTATATATTTTTTTTTCATTAAAATAGAAAAAATATTAAATGATGATGATGTTGTTACACTGCCTAAAAAAGACCTTATAATAATAAAACTCGGAACGTAAAATGTTAAAAATTGTCTATAAACAACAGCAGACTTCTAGAAATAAAATTTCACCATTCTAGAAAATGCAGTTGGGGGCTTAATGAAGTCTCTCTGAGGCCACACTTTGAACATACATCTGTCACGGCGGATCCATGTTTTAAGAAAAATTTGAAACAGAGGGTCCCAAGACTTCAACCTTGTGGGACTCCTTTAGTGGTCCAATGAAGAGTTAAAGCACTAAATGGCAAAAGCTCGAAGGTGGTGTTAAAAAATACAACAGAGGTGAAACTTCCCATCTCTAAAATCAAAAATGAACAAATAATTTAAAGATGCAGTTCTCTCGTTTAGTCAATAAATTTGCTGTTGCCTCTAGTAGGAATGAATGCCTTGTAAGTCAAAAGCTTTGGTGCACCAGTTTCATGAACTATAGGATTGCCATATCAGAGTTGAGCTTCTGACTGCAGGATTTTGAGTCCTATTTCCTGATATTTGGACATCTCACCTCAGATTGGACAGCCACAACACAACTCTACCAATGCTGATGTTTTATCTCCACAAATAGCACAAGCCTGAAGGAACTTGCCATGCTGTTGCTAAAGCTAATAATTAGCTTCTACTAGTAGAGACATTTTCTACTGTTTCCTGGACGCAAATCAAGATGGGTGAGAATGTTGAGTGACAGTGTGAAATAATGATTACACTTTAAAATATGGGTCCCTTTAATAGCGTTACTTAGTGCATTATTAAACATTAATAAATAGATAATCCCTTTTTACTAACATTCCACATATAGTTAACTATCAAGTGTCTTTAAAGAAACAATGTGTAGTTTTTACCAAAAAATTCTGGAAATATCCATCAAAATGTTGTTGAAAATGAATGAAGTGATGCCCAGTTGTTGAAAAATATTGGCGGCTTTGTAACATATTAGCAAAGAAATCAGGTCTAAAATACACGGGAGCAGATAAGTCTCTAGGCGACGCCATAGTAGATGCCATGTTTCCTTCTACGGGAGCCCATGAGGACAAAAGGCATTTACTGATTTGTAACAAACAGTTACAAAACATGTCATTCTTAAATCTTTTTTTACACATTTGCCAGTGATGAAAGGGAGTCTGATATGCTTGTTATTTTGCTAAAGTTTGCACTCCCCAGGGCTTTTTGACCCTAACAGGCATCCGCTGGTAAGGTCTTACTCCAACACAAAATGCTGCTTGCTTGTAACGATTTAGGTATCTACTGCCCCCTATCGCCAGGGAAAACACATACTGTCACTTTAAGGTTAGGACAAATGGCCGTGGGGGGGGGGGGGGGGGGGGGGGGGTCTGCTCAGTAATGCTTAACTTAATAATTAATATTAAACAATTGTTAATACTTTTTAATAGTTTATTAATGCTTAATAATTCACTAAGTCACATAAATAAAGGGACTTTTATTGTAAAGAGTAACTGAAATAATCATTTAAAAATGGCTGTTCAGTGAACCCCACCTTAAAAAAAGCAACAAAGGGTGTATCTTAACCATTGAAACTAGACCAAAGACAGTCTAAAGAACATGGATTCAGTAGTAGATTTTGCCGCCGTTACAGATTCTGGGAGAGACTTTAGTCCCATCCTTCATGACCTTTTCCAGAAGGATATTATTACCAAGATCAGCCATAACCAGCATGCTTATCTACAATCTGTTTGACATTTTGGCAAATATCATCATTGCCTTCTCTGCTGAGAGCTAGATGATAAAATTGATACTATGTTCAAGTCTACACAAAAATAGCCCAAGCCATCTGCTGTGATTTGACCATATAATGTATGAGGACCACACCAGTTATCCACTATCTCACAGATTGGTAAGTTATTTATCAAAAACCAGAAGTGTTTCGTACTTGTTTTTCACTAAATGTAAGGCTATTTCTTTAAGAGCATGATCGGTTTTCTTCTGAAAATGTCCCAAGATCATTAACAACCATTATCAGGAGATGAGGTGCACCTACACTGTATCATCTGGGTTTAATTCCTTAAAAGCTTCTTTTTTTCCCAAGCACAGCAGGTCACAAGAATCTGAAAAGATCATTTATGTTCATTATTCAAAAGAAGGTGTGAGTCCGAGATAGCTATGGTAATCTCATAAGATGTTAAACGCAGGACAAAGGAGGGACCTACAAGCTTCAGCCTTCCTCACTTCTTAGTCAGGAAGCTTTTTACTTGAGGCAATAATCAGATCTGAGGAGCTGGATGTGTTTCTTACCACCCTGAGACTCTTAATCCTGCCCTTAAGGAGCAAAATGAGCAAATGTTAATTTACAAATTAAACCTACGGTGTTTGAAGTAACGGGCTGCATGATATTGGACTGCATCTTGACTGATGTGAATATTATTATTGTTGGACGTTTTTATTACAGTGTTTTGATTGTGAGCTCTGTTTTCAACACAACCTTTCATACATGCAAGGGAGTATAACTTGACAAAACCCTTCATCACTTTGCATGCACCCTGCTGATTGAGGCTCTTGTGTGCTTTGAGGGACCACCAGTACCCCCACTGGTTACTTCATGGAGCTTGGTGTTATTGGGGATGACAGCAACCTTTTCAGCGTGGAAACAAAGAAGTCGAGAGGAGCCTGAGAAAAGGAGGACAGACTTCACTAAACAGTTTTGCTCAAATGTCCAAAAATAATTAGGAATGTCCGATATTGCCAACTTACTATTATTACTGGTCGATACTGGCATAAAAGTAATATCAGAAATTATTAGTATTTGTTTTTACTCATTTAATGACACAAACTTTAAATAGCATGCACATATTATGCATCAAACTTTTCAGCTTCTTATTCTCTCACTCAAAATGTCAAAATAAAACAGATCTAACAAATTGTTATTGAGTTATGTATGTATGTTTGGTAAAAATAGCTTGTTGGTCCCTTTATTTGAAAAGGGAGACCGCAGGGTGTGTTCCAACTGCAGGGGGATCACACCCCTGAGCCTCCCTGGTGAGGTCTATTCAGGGGTCATGGAGAGGAGGGTCCATCGGATTGTCGAACCTCAGATTAAGGAGGACCAATGCGAGTTTTGCCCTGGCCGTGGAACACTGGACCAGCTCTATACTCTTAAGGGGGTCCTGGAGGGTGCGTGGGAGTTCGCCAAACCAATCTATATGTTTTGTGGATTTGGAGAAGGCGTATGACTGCGTCCCTCAGAGGGCCCTGTGGAGGGTACTTCGGGAGAATGGGGTACCAGGCCCCTTTGACATGAGCTGTTAGGTCCCTATATGACTGGTGCCAGAGTTTGGTCTGTTGGTCTGTTGTGGTGAAAAGAGAGTTGAAAGGTGAAGCTCTCGATATTGATGGGTGCAGGTCCATCGGCCGCAAAGCATTTTGGACACAGCCCAGAGGCGTGGTGATGCATCGCTTTGCTAAATTTACATTTCAAGTCTTTTTTTAGACACTATGCTTCCAAAATGCATCAAGCTCAGCAGTTCAGATCTGACCAGACAGGAAGTCAAACCAAAAAGCAGTGTAAAACATCCAGAAACTTTGAAAATAAAAGAAAGGTGCCAGTTTCCAGTTGCTTAACTAGTACACCTCTTTAGCCGAACAGAACAGAAAATGAGCCACAGACCTTTTTGGATACATACTGCCACCTATCTCCTTGCTTGTTATCAGTGAAAAAATAACACGTGGTCTTACAATTCTTCAGTGATTTCATGACCTCATGGAACCATTTGACTGGAACACTACAGCTGATCATTAATGCCTGAAACACTAACGTGCTGCTTGCGAATCCAGTGGAAAGGCCAAGTTAGACTAAATCAGTTTATTGAATATTGATCCTTTATAAAGTTCCTGGGTTCGCTTCCCGGCATGGGATCTTTCTGCATGGAGTTTGCATGTTCTCCCTGTGCATGCGTGGGTTCTCTCCGGGTACTCCGGCTTCCTCCCACAGTCCAAAAACATGACTGTTAGGTTGATTGGTCTGTCTAAATTGTCCTTAGGTGTGAGTGTGTGTGTGTGCGCGTGATTGTTTGTCCTGTGTGTCTCTGTTGCCCTGCGATGGACTGGCTCTCTCTCCAGGGTGTACCCCGCCTGATTGCCCATTGACCGCTGGAGATAGGCACCAGCCCCCCCGCGACCCTACATGGACAAGCGGGTTCAGACAATGGATGGATGGATGATCCTTTATAAAAGAAAAGAAAACAAACAATGAAAAATTTGTTGTTTTTCAAATATGGTTATTTATTTATTTTTTTTACTGTCCCAGTGATTTTCTGCATTCTGACTCTCTTCCACCATCCTAAAAAGACCAATGTTTCCTCTATTTACTGCAACAAATTGAGCCATCATGGTTGAGAAAATAAAAGCCTTATTCCTGTAAACAAACAAATATTTGATTAGTAATTAATTCAAGCTGTAATAAAAAATAATTAAACCATCCAAAACCTCAGAACATTCATTAAAATGTGAAGAATCAATCATTACAAGATATGGCTTTATGGTGTCAAAAATAGTCTAATGAATTTGTTTTTGGGATTTTTTTCTGTGTGATCTTCTTGCCTGAGAGACAAGGCTGAAGCTTCACTCAATCAAGCATCACAACAACGTCAACAAATGCTGTAGCGTGTACTTCCACCCCCACTTCACCCACTGAAGAAGAAAGACAACTTGTTAAACTGAGGTGTTAGTGAACGCAGAGGCGCAGTGCGCGCACTGATGTGACATTAATGACGGAAAGTGAGACTGTTAGATTGCACACACTGCCTCACACACACACACACATTACAGGGGCGCTCGGGGGATAACTACCGAAGCAGCTTGGCATGCGACATCAAGCATACAGGCAGGATTTCTGAGGGGGAGGCACTCCTCACAGGGTGCATCTGATTTGATGCTGACAGGACAGAGCAAGCTCGACTGACACATTGTCTCTTTACTCCAGTCAGATAAAAAAATCACATTTAAAATAAGCCTCTTTAAAAATATTCAAGTTTTGAAGTCATAAAATGCAAACAAACATTTTTTAGGTTAGTAGAAATTGTTTCATAGGAAAATAATAAATTAATGAAGTTTTCAATATAAAGGAATAGGAAAATATATATTTTACGTTTTAATAATAAAAATTCTGACATAAAAGTACTTTATATTTTACTTTGATTCTTTTGTTTGTCAGCACTCAGAGCCCAGACAAAGAACACCAGGGGGGTTTTTGGATTGTGTGATATCGGTCGGATTACACCCTGAAGAGTCCATGAGTCCTGTTGGTGGATGATGCGGGGTCCTTGCAGACTACGCTACAGATGCTATCAGAACACGTGAGAGTGGTTTGACGGGAGACTCTCGGTGAAAGCATCTTGAGGTTGGATTCGATCTGAACATAATAGAGCAAGTTTAAATGTCTTGCTCCACTTTTTTCTGACGATATTCATGCTTTCTTCTCAGTGGCGTGAGTGTCTGTCCTGGGACTGGGAGATCGGGGTTCCAATCGGGTCACACCAAAGACTTTATAAATGGGACCCACTACCTCCCTTCTTGACACCCAGCTTTAAAAGGTTGGATTGAGGGGTTAAACCACCAAATAGTTTCCGAGAACAGCCACTGCTGCAGCTCACCGCTCCTTACAAAGATGGGTCAAATAAGGAAGTGTCATTTTACCAGTGTGTGATGACTAAACGGGCTTTAACCTTAAAAAAACAGCAGAAACGCTGTTTCACCAAACTGAAGCTGTTCTTTAAAGACCAAGTTCAATGAGAAACCACTTTTCACTTGTCATTTTTAGGCTACCCGTGAAAGTAGTCTTCTACCCCATTTCCTGCTTTAACTGCCAAAAGAAAAGTTAGTCAATTGCATGTCACAATGTCAAAATAGCATTCATAGACTCACTCATATTGGCTCGCTATGGGTAAGGCTGTTGTTATTTAGCATCCAGGAGAGAGCAGAGCACAACTCGGCTAGTAGAAGCTAACTGTCAGCATTAGGCTTGTATTATCTGCGGAGATAAAACATCATGGTTGCAGACGTTGAAGTCAGTCGTAGAGTCACGTAGCTATTAGCCAATCATATGCAAGATGCCTAAATATCAGGACATAGAACTTCAAATCCTCTGGCTCACTTCTACTTCCTGAAACCGGAGCACCAGAGCTTTTATCCCTCAAAGATCGACTCACAATGCATTCATAATTCATTTATATCAGAGACCACTGCAAATGTATTAAAAAAATGAGTGAACTTGGTCGGTAAGATATAAATACATAAAATGATATATTATTGTGCAACTTTTACAAAAACACATTTAAAAATGTGACAGAGTGGAAGATTTTCATACAATCCTCTGTAAAGATTTCATTTTATAATAAGAAAAAAGAAAACCTTGGCTGAGATTGATGTTTCGTTGCTCTGCAGAGGTTGAGTGGGATGTTGGCTTTCAATATAAGGAGACGTCTGAATGAAGGGCTGACAAGCAGTTTGATGATGACAAAATAAAGGAAGCAAATGTGGTTGAGAGTTCAGGCTGCACTTAATTGGTTGGCCATATTGACTTGAGCTCTGTGCACAAGCAATATTCAGAATTACACTGTAAGAAATTAAATGTTGAATTTACTTAATCAAGTTATGTCAACTGGTTTCACTAAACCTGGTTGCTTAAGAGTAATGTGTGTTGTTATCGGTTTACTCTTTATATTTAAGCTACTAGTTGAAGTGGAAACAGTCAACATAACTTGGTTAAGTAAATTCAACGTTTCATTTCTTCATGTGCCCAGCTTGACCCTTTGTTCCTTTCTCAAACCAGATATTATGTTTGGAATAAATAAATTGTTTGGCCCCCCAGTAAGTTACTGTTAGGGATAATTCTGGAAAAGGTCCTTTCAAAGTAGTATCAACAAGAACACACACACACACACCTGAAAAAGCAAACCGGTAACATTGGAGGTTATACCACCTTAGTTCTCAGTGAAAGATAAAATGCTAATTTCATTACGGGAACAGGTGTTGCAACATGACACATCATTAATCAATCAAAACTCAACAATGAGCTCTCAACTCCGGTGGTCGGGATCTTTGACCTCACCCATGAACGTGTATTTGAAAGAGATTGATGAGCTTGTGTTACAAAACTGGGTTAAACTGGTGGTCCAAAATGGAAAGTGTCCCCTTCAGCACAAAAACAAAGAAAGAACACCCCCCCCACCCCACCCCCAAAAAAAGTAAAATGCTAGCGCTAAGAAACTTTGTACATTTAGGCAATGAAAATGCATAAGCTACACTGTAAGAAAGGAAATGCTGAGTTTACTCCAGAGTTGTTTAAAGTGGTTGCAGTAACCACATTTTATGTCATTTTTACTTCCTTTCTACAAAATGCACCTTTAAAAACAAATGTATATGACTCTACATTTACGCTACTAGGTTTAGTTAAGCCTGTTGATATTGATTAAGTAAATTCAACGTTTATAAAGGAGAATCCAAGCATGAAAATTCAGTCATGTACCATAAAATATGTGCAAATGATTCAGACTTCAATCCCCTCCAATACATGTAGGAACAAATGTTGCAAAAACACTGTTGGAACATCAAAATGCACATAATGTGACAGAAGGCATCAAAGAGTGTCTGCTGACAGACCAACTGCTACCCGGCATCAGCAAGAAGAGCTGATGAGTCTTCCAGAACAAGACACAGTCATACACAATTATTTATTTCAGTGATCTGGTTATTTGTGTGTTTTTGGTTGTCAGGATTATTTGTTTGCCTTTCTATAGAAACAAATATAATAAAAACTATTATATTAAGAAGAAAAATGTGCTAAATTTTCATTTAAGTATAGAAAAACATAAAAAAACAATTAATTTGTAAAGATGTTAGAGGTACTTTGTGAGACCTGCTTTGACATCACCTTCTCTCTCTCTCTCTCTCTCTCTCTCTCTCTCTCTCTCTCTCTCTCTTTCTCTCTCACACACACACACACACAGTGCAAACTGACCTTGTGCAGTCGCGTTTCCATGGTGATGCACTATACTAACAATGATATGGTGCATCTTTTCAATCGATCAATCAAAGCCTTATTTATAAAGCACCTTCCGCGACCCTGTCGGGAAGCCCAAGGTGCTGAACACCGGTACATTTATGATTCTTCAAATCATAACTCTGACTATTAACTTTTCTATTCTACTTTAATACTGACAATTTAGTCAGAGCTCTTATTTTATTTCAAAATTAAAAAAAAAATGCTTTATTTCTTTTAAAAAACATCTGCTTTTCACAGAGATTAATATTTAGTGATCACTCTAAAAGTAAGTCCTACTTCTATATTCCTAGCTTTTGTGTTGTGGTGCTGAAACTGATTCTGGGATGTGGTTTTCTGTCTCAGTGTGATAATTCACAGATAATTCAAAGTTTCATACATGTGAGCCTAAAGTCATTAGGCCACAAGCTGTGAAGTGATAATAAAGTGTGTGTGTGTGTGTGGGGGGGGGGGGGGGGGTACAGGCATACAGTGAGGGATCATCTGTGTTCAGGATGATAGCTGGTGGCTGACTGCCAGCAGGCTTGTTACACTCTGCAGCCGTCCATCTATTTTCCAGCCCAGATGGCTCTGATTGCTTTTGGAGGAGAAGATGCGAGGAATACCTGAGAAGATTTCGATCATATCGACCTGTTTGTGCTCCTACTTGTGAAGTTTGTAGTATTATTCTTTTATGTTTCTTTCTTCGCAGACACATTCCTGATGTACACAGATGAAATCCAAGTAAGAGAGTCAGTTTTTGTCTGAATGAGAGAACCGAAACCAGCAAAGCTCTGCAAATTTAATCAGTTTTTTAAATTTTGATTCTTTCTGAAAGAGAAAATGTAGTTCATGTTGGTGGATGATGATTAGATCTATTCGTACACTAGGAGCTATAAAATCTGTGTAGCACGGAGCTCTAAACAGGAAGTATTGATGCACTTTCAAATTAATTTAATCAAATTAAATGACAGATAATTAAACTTGGAGTTATTTGCTTTTAGACATGTTTAATGTTTTGTGTTGTCTGAATCTCAGAATAGTTATTTGTGTGTCATTATTTATAGATGACCAATAAAAATCTTTATATTACAATTGATTTGAGCCTCTATGCAACATATGAAACTGTGTTGAGGTTCAAAATGGCCCAGGAGCCATGATAAATGATGAAAATAACCCCATAATAAAACCCTACCATGGAAAAGCTTGTTTTCTCCACCTACTCGGTCAAGACATGAATATTAAGTGAGCTGTGTGCTGATTGGCTGGTTTTTAATGTCTGGATATTCCCAATACATCCTGGAATGTTACACATGTGCTCCAACATTCATTTTTGTTTTCCTCTTGTTCTACAAGGTTGTTAGCATTATAGACATGAACACGTAGACGCCCCATTGGGCGCTAAAGAGCATGACAGCATCACCACCATATTGGATGGGTCTCCTCACTCTCCAAGCCCAAATGGAGTCAACTCATTGTGAGCAAATATGCATTATTGGTTGCTAGGGACTGCATACTATTGAAAACAGATCATGTGGGATTACTATAGATTTTTCTAGACTACCTTTTGGGATTTGATATTTTTATTTATCACATATCACATGCCACATGTCTGATTTTCTGTTAAGCAAAAATAAATGTGCTTTTGTTTAGTTGGGCAAGCACCTTCCTCAGTAGGAATGAATGTACTAGGTGTGAATGTAAACCATTCCAAGATGGCTTCTACGCCAGCTCCAACTGGTAGCGCCAATCCACGGGGCACCTGTCTGTGGTTAGAATTAGCTCAGGCTAGCATGTTCTGCAGTTAGCATTACAGATACCAGTGTTTATTGTCGATTTTGAAATTGATTGGGACATGCTAATTTAAGGGTGTGTGTGTTTATGTCGTGTTATACCAGGTTTTCTCAGAACAAAATGTTTCTCCATTACAACTTTAGTAATTTCCATAGGAAAGCAGGTCAGAGACGGCTCAGGCTTTTGGTATGCTACAGTACATTCTAAATTCAACAAAAATGTGGTTTAACATTCTAAGACCGCTTTAAAGCTTGTTGTATTTCAGGTTTTTTCTGTAAAAACTTGACTCACGCAAACGTGGACTAATCCAGAATTACACTAAAGAGAAAAACTTGGAAGAGAGGTACGTAGTTCTACATGTGAAAGACACCGAGGCACCCGTCACAGATGCTGCTTTTTACACATTCCACTGATAACAGCCTGGGTAGCCCTTCTCTTCACACACTTCTGGTTTCAGCTAATGCTTCCAAAACGCGAGCTGAAACAAGAACTAATGTGGCCTCAAAACAGGAATGTCTGTTGTCCATGTCCTCCAGAAGAATCCTGCTTCTTTCCTGTGTAGATTTTGAAACATCAGACTGTTGAGTGACCATGCTCATGTATTTGTGAGAAAGCAAGGTCTGATCATGATGCATGATGATTCCTTCTGCAGCTCAGTCTGCAGACTGGAAGGTCTCATCAAAAGTCTTCACAAATTTCAGTTGTCTACTAATCTCAGGATTTTTTAAGCAAAAAGACTTCCAGAACTGTGATTATTTCGACTCATCTTTTAATGGATACTCCAACTCCCGATTCAGTCAGTTCAAAAATAAACATTTCTTCTTTCAGGAGAAACGTTGCAGTTCGTTCTGCTTACTTGACTTTTCTTTAAATACAATAAATTAGTTAATGAAAGACACAGATAACACAATAAATTCTACAGAAAAGGTCACACCGTCTTTTAAAAAGAAATTGTGATGTTTTGGTAAATACACTTTTTTTTAATCACAAAGATTTAAAGAAAAGCTAATTAAGTCAAAATTTAAACATCTCTAATTTTTAAATCTACTTATATTGTATTTCAAATTCAATTCAAAGATACTTTATTAATCCCAGAGGGAAATTAGAGTTTCAATACACACAATTCAGAGATCAGACATACATGGGCAAGACACGTGACAAGAATTGGTGACTGGTCATTCGTAACCCTGAGTCGCGCTACCTTAATAGAGATCAGAGGTTACATGAGGATTGGTTCAGGTGGAGGGAAAAAAATGCACTTCAGAGTTACCCTGCACCGGGAGGGCAGCTTTGCTCTGCAAAAAAGAAAACACCTCAGACAGAAATGCAACAGACTTCAGACATCACACAACATAAGTTACCACTAGGTGGAGTGGTGGGTTGGGACTATCCACACTTCAGTTCCTGCAGCCACAATAAGCAGCACATGTCCCCTCAGTGTGGAGGGGGGGGGGGGGCATTGAGGGTTGGAGGGTTGCAGTGACCCTGGAACGTTTCAGCGGCCATCCCGCAGTCCGCCCAGGTTAGGATAGGAGACAGAGCTGAGTTGCCATAGCGACAGCACATTCCACATACTGTATCTTCAGAGAGGGGAGTTTTCGTTGGAGCCTTGCAGGCTCAAGGGCGCCAGATTCCGATTAGAAATTGTTTTGGGGCCAGAAAGAGATAATTTCCTCTCTGTCTTACAGTTTGTTGGTCCTCAACCTCTCAAAATCCCAATAATGGACATTAATCTATCCAAATCCGTGCTGATTCGTCCACTCTGTCCTTGATGGCATCCATCTTTTGTGCCAATGAATGAATCTTGGCCAAAGTTCCAAGCTTATGATTCATCTCGACAATTATGTGAGTCTGTGAATTCACAGCACGGTGCAATCCATCTCTGAGCTCCGGGATCAGGCCAATATTCCTTCACAGCTCGTTAATTTTCCGGTAAGTCAGGTAGCCTCCAAGGCCAATGAGCAGGAAACCTGACACCAACACCACGAATATTCACACGTCTTCAGAGTCCTCCACAGACAGCTGAGATAGACAGATCAAGTTCCACTGTTTCCAGGAGTCCATGATGTGTCCAACTGGGTCTGTCCTGGAGGAGCATCCGGGAGCCCATCCTTGAAAAAATGTTATCAATCGCGTTGAGAGACCAATTGACGAGATCCATTTTAGTGATTTCAGTTTCCAGTTTCCAGAAAAAATGCAGAAGCAGCCGTGCACCCAGCACACAGAGACAGGCAAAGGGCTTTGAGGATAAGATATGGAGGAGAGGAGGAAAAAAGCGTCTGCACCCTCCGAGAGCCGGAAGAAGAAGAAAAAAAATTTAGGCCAGGTTTGAACAAGAATCAGAGAAAAATATGACTTCCTGCAGAATTTTACATTTTTTCTGTTGTTATTAGTCGCCAGCAAGCAAATACTTATAATGGAAACCTTTTTCAAGGTCTTAATAGCATTAAGAAGCGGTGTGTCGTGCAAATGAAAGACTTGTGCAGCTGTAACTGATTTAGTATTGAATACTTTCATGACAGAATTTTCCAGAGATTTTCCACAAGAGTGGTTCGTTATAACAGTAATCTCTAAAACTTCTCTGAAATTCTTGTGGAGTTTATGTAGAGAAAATCCACAAAATTCTCCAGAATATTGAGGAGAAAGTAGGTGCATGAAGGAAGCATGTAAACCAATCACTTCCTGTGCACAGTAAAGTTGAATAAAATGTTTTAAAACACCCTTATTTGGTGAGAAATCTGCACAGGAAACCAGAAATGCAACAAACTAAAAGTGAAAATTCAATTTCACAAGTTCTCGTCTCCCTGATGGACAAAGGCCAAGTGATTACAGGTAAAGGAACTGTGGTGTCACAGCCGTCAGCTTCATTTGGCCTTTTTCTGTCACTCGTTGAACCTCTGCAGCTGCACAAAGGGTGAATGAATAATTCCCTTCCTGCAAACAGGCCACATCCAAGCCATTCCAGATGAGATTTTGGAGCATTTTTAGTATTTTTTTTTTTTTTTTTTTTTGGTGACTAATGCACAGAAATATCTTTTAAAGCTGAAGGGATGAGGGGAACTATTGCAAGACACAGTCAGGTGTTATGTAAAGCTCAGCCTTTCTGCCTGACTAACTCATTTCGCCCATAGCATGCATTTACGAAGTCTGCACAAATGAATGTTCACTGAACCACCTGCTAAATCCTCCTGATTGCAAGAGATAAAAAAGGGTTTTACACAACCAAATGGTGCATGAAGGAGATTCTACTAGTTGACCATTAAGTTGTCAGTCTCTGCGCTAAGCGACGCTGCAATTTCTACAACAGAAAAGGAGCCAAACTGAATAAATTTGTCCTTTTGCATGCTGGTTATTCTGATTTATTTATTTATTTATTTATTTATTTATTTATTTATTTTTTTATGAAGAAGCTCACAGAAGGCACTGAGTCACGACTATCGCGTTGCCAGAAGTGGTGTTTTTCTCCATAGGGATGATGCATGCTCAAATTCAGATGCAGAAAAAGAAACATGAGATTTTCAGTTTCTCTTTTTCACTTTTTATTTTAAATTGAAGCAGCTTTTCCAATTAAAATCCCCCAAAACTTATTGACATAATTAAACCATGTGTGTTGGATGAAAGCAATATCAAGGCTGGAGGATCATCTTGAATCTCCAGCGATCAATATCTTTGGGTTTTATTAAGCTCCAGAGTCACCTTGGCTACAGTATGAAGGGTTTCCAGCTGGGGAGGAACACAACGTAGAAGTGGCAGATTAGGAAACAGTTAAGAGCCGTCAGCGTTCAGCCATGGCCTCCTCCCCTTCTCTATTTATGCATCTCATCCTCCTCACCCGTCCTCCCCCTCCGGCCCCACAAAATAAACACATCAGAGACCGACAGCCGGTGCAAGTAACCACCACATATTTTAGAAATTGTTGCATGTTTTTGAGGATGAATAAATGTATACATCCACTTTCAAGGCTTTAAGTGTTACATTTAAGATGAGGATCTTTACATTTATCTTTTTATCTATCATCCTGCCTCATATGATTGAACCTTCTTCAGCGCTACAAGTGTACTTGTTCCTGTTCTTCGTGTGTTCTCCCTGTTTTGCCATGATGTCGGATCTCCAAATGTCATGGGTTTTCCACAGTGAGATACATGTAATTTGGGGGAGAGCATCACTGAGAGTGCACAGTGGAAATAATCATGCAGCTGCACAGCCAGGGCAGGAAAGATGCTTATTGCTCGCAACCCACATCTGCTGGGAAATAAGTAAAATAGTAGAGGATATTCTGAAAAGACTGAACACTGCTGAGTTTAAAATTACTCTAAAATTACTCCACATGGTGCCCATTTATGCATAAAATTAGAGGAACACTTGTTTTCTGGATGCAAAAGAAACAATGCTACATTGCATTTAGTCCTACCAAGGAAACTTTCCTTCCAGCTGATGGAAAATTGATCCAGTGAAGTTTCTGGATCTCCGTGCATTCACTGTGCAGTTGCAAATGTGTGACTGACTGCAGTTTTACAGACCGTCTTATTTATTGTCAATTATCAAATGTACAGATGACTATAATAGTAACACCCAAATAAACACACAAGCCCACATGAGCAACTGCAGTTAATTATGTAAAAAATATTTTGCCCTTATTCACATTTTATTTTGACATTAGTTTGTTTTCCAGCTCACGTTTTCAGTCTTATGGGCTCGACACACGGACGGGAGGCGACATCGCCTCTCATTCATTCATTTTCAATGAGACATGCGCGACAATGCGATAATCGCGGGTCTTCCTCCTACTAAGCGAAACGCGAAAAACGTGAGTGTGAAATTTTGCACTCGTGCACACGTCGTACACAGGTGACCCAGCGACGCGATCCCAGAAAGTTGAAATATTTTCAACTTTTCATCACTGTCGCTCGGACGAGGACCAATCAACGGCGGTTTCATTCACTGACCAATGAGCGGACAGGATGCTCCGCACACCTCCGAGCAAACATGGAGGAGAAGTTGATTATTATTGTGTTTTATATAGTCCCTCCAACCTGACACAGCCAAACAAAACAACGGAAGTTTCGATTTCACCATGGAACAGAACGCGTAGACGGCTTTGCCGCTGGCGCGGGTCGCCTCCCGTGTGTCAGGTAATAAAAGCAACAGCGATGAATTTCGCTGATCGCCGTCATTTCTCGCCTCCCGTGTGTCGAGCCCTTAAAAGTGTGGGTGCCTTAAAGCACAATACCCAGTTCCACCAGTAGGTGGCACTAACACAACGTAGAAATTGAATTACATGTCCTGTTTTGATCACTTTATAATCTCATGAAATTAGAAGAAATAGACACATTTTAATGTAGCAGCTACATAAATTATTTCATCTATATATATAAATAAACCAACAGTGAGTTTATGTGAATGAGGGACAAGAGAGAGAAAGAAGGGGACAGACATTCAGCACCTTCTAGCATGCTAGCTAGTTATTTTCTGTAGCAGGGGCACTATCGCCTAGCACACAAGAGGCATTAAATTCAGTGATGCTGATTGGCCAAAAACTCTCCAGTTCTTCCTAGCAACCAAACACGATTGGCTGTTTACGTGCAGTTTGGGGCACTTTTTCCAGCGCCCCAGCAGTGATATTGGAGAAAATTCCTTGTTTAATGAGAGATACATTCATACAAAATGCATTATGTATATTTAGCAGTTTTTTTTTCTTTTACTTTTTAGGGTTTTTTTTCTCTCCCTTCACTTCAGAAAGGGGCAACCCCTATAGGTAGCCTAAGTCATGCCCATCAACCTCCAGACTATGGGTCACCGCACCCCAGAAAGAAGAAAAAAATGAATGCAATTCAAATTTACTGACCAAGAAATTGCTTATTTTTGAAAGGCAGCAAAGGTTTTTATAAGGTTTTGTGTGAAAAGACGATAGGACTACAAAAGCGTCTCACCGTATTGACATCAACAAACCAAACACGGAGAAGAAAACAGCTGAGTTTAGCGAGCTTTGAATCCTTCTAGGACAAAAGAGGGAGTATTAAATGTGGGGAAAACCACTGTGGTCCTGTGGTAAATAGCAGCTAGGCTGAGAGAGGAAAGATCCTGTGGTGACGTCATGTATGTCTGATTTGTAGTCGTTTTAATAAAAAAAATTATTACAAGGTAATAAACCTAAAACGTACATGACACACACAATTACTTTTCATTTAAATTGAAGTACAGCATATGTGTGATTCAGGGTATATAATGTAAAGTGGATTAGAAAATTGCTTTTACAGATCATTCATTTTTTCTTTGTTCCAGGGACGCACGAGCCAACCGGCAGGGGAGGAGACTTCAGCTCCCTGAGGACAAACCACCACAGACTGATGCCAGTTTTAATCAATTAGCAGATATTAAAGTAACTGTCTTTTACATACAGTTTATAAACAATGCCTTACAGATTTCTTTGTTTGTTTCTTTGTTTTTTGAGTAAACACATACTGCATTCTCCAAATACCCTTCATTAAGGGAATAACTTGAAGTAAATGTCGTCGTCTTCCTCCGCTTATCCGGGTCCGGGTCACGGGGGCAGCATCCCAACTAGGGAGCTCCAGACCGTCCTCTCCCCGGCCACCTCCACCACCTCCTCCGGCAGGACCCCAAGGCGTTCCCGGACCAGATTGGAGATGTAACCTCTCCAACGTGTCCTGGGTCGACCCGGGGGCCTCCTGCCAGCAGGACATGCCCGAAACACCTTCCCAGGGAGGCACCCAGGAGGCATCCTGACCAGATGCCCAAACCGCCTCAACTGACTCCTTTCAATCCAGAGGAGCAGCGGTTCTACTCCGAGTCCCTCCCGAATGTCCGAGCTCCTCACCCTATCTCTAAGGCTGAGCCCGGCCACCCTACGGAGGAAACTCATTTTGGCCGCTTGTATCTGCGATCTCTCTGCGAATAACTAAAAGTAAATGTAATTTTGTTAATTATAAGTACAAATCTGTCACAATCTGTGATGCAGAAGGAACCTAGGAGGCAGGCTGAAAAGCAAAATAATTTTGTTAACTAAACAACATCAAGGTCGGCGCTTCAGAAAGCAGGAGCACAAAAGCTCAACAGAACCAAAGCTGCAGCAGTGAACGCTTCAGTTTTGTCTGCAAACCAATTAGCTACTTCCTTTTTTTATAACGTCGAAATTAAAAGCATGGAGAAAACCAAAGTAATAAAACGACAAAGGATCAAGTAAAACCAAACACCAAAACATATGTCTGAACTATATAGAGATCCCTTTATTTATTAGTTTTCCACGCCGTTAGTGCGTGTTTTAAACGGGGCTGTGTCAAATTTTTCTGTTAAGTCGATCATCAGGTTCTGGGCGCAGCTGCTGCCGAGTTCATTTCTAAACAGCCTGCATGGTGATCGGATGCGCTTCCTGCGCTCCAACACCTCAGACCACGTGACCAGCAGGCGCACAAAGCACAGCCATATAACCGCGAGGGCGCTCCCAAACAGACTCACACCTCTCCGGCTGCCTCCGACACACACGGGATTCCTAACCAGGCAGATCATCACAACAACTCAAATTTCTGTCTCGCGTTCATTGTTCTAAGACTTCAAACTTTTTTTCTTTTCTAAATATTTAGTTTTTTCGCGGGATGGACTGGTCCAGGATATCTGTAGCGACTCAATAAAGGTAAGTAATAAACATCTAACCATCATAAATAAACTTTATTTTTTTTTTACTCAAAAATTCCCTTAAAAATGTTTTTTCTCGACATCTGACTTGATTAGATTGTTACTAATTAATATCATGATCCTTGTCATATGTTTACGGTTGATTGATCAGGTTTGTAGACCCTGTCCCATGATACCTAATTATTCAAGAGATTACTGGAAAAGGAAGAAAGCTTTAATGCTTAATGACCTCCTGTAATTAGTTTTAAAAAAAAGCTCTGCATTCTTAATGTGAAGATTTCCCTCAGGGCTACAAGTTCATACACTGTTCCCACTATTGTCTGGGATGCATCTGATCTGGAGTCAGATTCTCTGAAATTACAAAAATCTCCTTTATTTTATGTTTAATGATACCTTAATATGCTTAAATCACCATTTAAATAAGGAAAATGCTTTATCCGCATGAAAAAATGTCTTATTTCTTCTGTAGATGTGTTGTGTGAGTGTAATGCTAACTAACACCCCATTCCTCTGAGCATCCCTGCAGCCACTCAGCAGCCATGAAGCTGGCTGCACACCGGATCGCAGGCACAACGATGAGCACACTAACAACAGGTGTCCAGTATCTCGGCTCCAACGATGCCAGCTACGACGACCCCTCCGCTGACTCCAGCCTGGTTAAGAATAGATTCCACTTTGAGAAACCGTACTCTGCCTCCATCAGCAGCTCCGTTCCTGAACTCATCCCAGGGAATAAGGAGGTCATTTTCACAGCGCTTTCTCCCATTTTTCCCACCAACGTGTCAGACTTTGTCCTGGATAACGCCACCTCCGTGGAGAACAGTGGAGCTGCACAGTGCACTGAGGACTTTGTGGACAACTTGGAGTGCTTTATGATCCTCACTCCCGGTCAACAGCTCGCCATCGTCATCTTAGCGCTCACCCTGGGAACTTTTACGGTGCTGGAAAACCTCATGGTGCTGTGTGTGATCCTTCACGCTCAGACTCTTCGATCCAGGCCCTCCTATCACTTCATAGGCAGCCTGGCTGTGGCCGATCTGATAGGAAGCATCATTTTTGTTTACAGTTTCTTGGATTTTCATGTCCTCCACAGGAAGGACACGCCAAATGTTTTCCTCTTCAAGCTGGCAGGAGTCATCGCCTCCTTCACGGCCTCTGTGGGCAGCTTGTTTCTCACCGCCATTGATCGCTACATCTCCATCCACAGGCCCATGGCGTACAAGCGCATCGTTACAAAGACTAAGGCGGTAATCGCTTTCAGTTTGATGTGGTCCATCTCCATCGTCATCTCGCTGCTGCCGCTGCTCGGCTGGAACTGCAAGCGTCTGGGCTCGGTCTGCTCCGACATCTTCCCTCTGATCGACCAGAAGTACCTGATGTTCTGGATTGGAATTACAAGCATCCTGCTGCTGTTCATCATCTACGCCTACATGTTCATCCTCTGGAAGTCTCACCATCACGCCGTCCGCATGCTGAGCCGCAGCTCTCAGAGGAGCATGATTGTCTACACGGCAGAGGGGGCAAAGGTGCAGACGGTGAGGCCTGAGCAGGCCAGGATGGACCTCCGTCTGGCTAAGACCCTGGTCCTGATCCTGGTGGCTCTCATCATCTGTTGGGGCCCGCTCCTAGCCATCATGGTGTACGACCTCTTTGGGAAAGTGAACGACTTCATCAAGACCGTGTTCGCCTTTTGCAGCATGCTGTGCCTGCTCAACTCCACTGTGAACCCGATCATTTACGCCATGAGGAGCAAGGACCTTAGGAGGGCTTTCATCAACATCTGTCACATGTGGCGAGGAGGGACGCAGACTCTGGACTACAGCACTGAGAGCGACTGGAACAGCAGGAGTGTGAGGGCGGCAGCAGGTGGGGTGGGGAAAGATGGAAGTGTTTGTAGAAAGACCCAAGTAAAAGTGGCCCAGGTCACCATATCTGGAGGTACAGATACTTTCACGGCAGAGCCTGTCTGAAAAACATAGTGCTGCAAAAGTGTGAAGAACTGGAAATTTAGTTGAGTTTGTTAACAGAAGAGTTTTGTTACTGTGAAATGTGCCAAAATAACTTAGGTGCAGTGTGGAACTGCAGGGATTTAATGAGAACTTATTGTTAAAACTTGAGATAAACAGGATGAGTTTTGATTGTATTGTGGATTGTCTGATCTTATTCAGTACTTTTTTCCCTCCACCAACCTATCCTCATGTAATTCCTTCTCATCTATTAAGGTAGCGCGACTCGTGTTGCGAATGACCACAGTCACCAATTCTTGTCATGTGTCTTGCCCATGTATGTCTGATCTCTGAATTGTGTGTACTGAAACTCAATTTCATTTCTCTGTATGTCTTGCACATGTGGTAGAAATGACAATAAAATGACTTTGACTTGACTTTTGATAAAATGCATATTTCTAAAACATTTTGCTCAGTAATTATTTTCTTTTTTTTTCTGGGACAACTTTCAAAAATGTAATCTTTTTTATTTGAAAATGCAGGTTTTTTTTTTCCTTTTAACAAACACAAAAAATAGCCTTTTGTGATTATTTTGTAACATAATATGAGCAATCTTGTGCCGGTGATTTAAGACAAACCCATGCACCATATTCAGTGTGAGAAAATATGCTTGTAAATAAAAGAAGCTTGTCGCTAGTGGTGAATTGTACAGTGTCATTATCAAATGTAAAGACCATAGAATTGTAAAATTTGGCCACAACTATTTTGTATGGATATCGTCTTATTTATTTATTTATTTTATTATATTTGAACTAATTCTCTTTATCTAATAATTTTTAAGTGTGATATTTTATAATTCTGCATGGTTTTGCTTTTTAAATTTGCTTTTATTACATGTAATACAGCCATATTTTGTGAAATGTGCCATTTTGTCACTTTACTGACATGTGCTTAGTAAACATGTCAATCTATTTTTGTCAAACTGTCTGGTAATTTTTCCACAATAAAATAAATAAGCCCCCACTTTTAATCCTCTGCTTTGTTTTATTAATAATATAAATGACATGCATATAAATATTATTTTTATGGTTTTTATTTTTATGTATGTGCATAACACCTGTTAACCTACTTATTAACCTAATAAAATCACTGTGAGCAGTTCAGCCTTAGAGGACTGGTAATGTATATTACCGGTAATATGATGAATTGGTTACATTGCAACCACATCCCAACAACTAAATGCAATCCAAATAATGCAACCACACTGGAACGTACACAAACAGCATTTCAGCTAAACCTCTGCTGTGCAATCTTGCAGGACTTTATTTTCATATTTTTAACAACGCAAATAATCTTTATTAAGAAACTCATAGTGATTGCATTTAAATTAACTGAGAAAAAAGTTTTGTAAATTCAACTTTTTTCCTATTTGGGGTGTGTCAAAGCGCCCTCTTGTGGATTAACTCATTTAGGCAGAAAGAAAAGATGAACAAATACTCTACGTCAGCAGAGTAATAACTTTTAAATTCAAAAGTTTAATATCAAAAGCATAAATTTAGCTTAATTGAGGCCGTATTTCGTCCCGTGTCCAAGATCATTTTGTCGCCTCTCGTTTTTCACTACATAACCCATAACCCCTAGCGTCCCTGTTTGGCGCGTCACGTGACAACCCAAAGAAGCCGACAGTGTCGAATCAACAAACAGGCTGCTTAGCAGCGTTAGCTATAGTCCTTATCTGTTGGCTCTTGTTGGCCCGCAGCTGGCTGCTCGTCCCTTTAACTTTTTGGGAAAACAATTTTAACAACACCAAGAGTTGGTTAACGCTGTCGGATAGATTTGCTTTGCAACAAGAGGTAAGACGTTTAAGTTTATTCAAAAAGACATGTAGACACCCTCGTTTAGCGACATCCAAAGCTAGCATTACCGTTGTTTTCTTTTTTATCGGTTTGCTAACGATAGCTTCTTTTAGGAAAGCAGAACAGCGCAGTGTTTAAAAGGCATTTATCGGATAATATAAACAAATCCTACTTTAAACTGAGAACATACATTAGTTATGGTTCGTTGTTGTCTAATTACTGCTTTATTGCCAGTATTTTAAACCACCTTCCACAAGTTGAAGTTATGGCGTGTGGAGCCACCCTAAAACGGACCATGGATTTCGATCCGCTCATGAGTCCTGCTTCACCTAAAAGACGAAGATGTGTCCCCGTGCCCCCTTCGTCTTCCTCCCCGAGGAAGTACCTCAGCATGGAGCCCTCACCGTTTGGACAGTCGTCGTCCAGACTTAGCGCAGGTAAAGCCACTGCTGTCCGCCAACTGGCCTATTAACACATGTTGATCCACACATCTAAAAATCACCAAACACCGGTTTAAACGGGTTACCTAAACACCCGATGGGCCCCATTTCTGTTTCTGACCCACTAGAACAAATCCTCAACAGCATCAAACAAGAGTACAAACGCATTCATAAGAGGAAGCATCCAGATGGAGGCATCCAACAATCAGAGTGCTGCTATTCTCCAGAGTCCCCTTCCCAAGCGTCTACCATGAATGTTTCCAGCATGCCAGGTTGGTGAGAGTGGAAATCCAGTCAGTAAAAAAAACTCATGAAATGGCTTTGACATTAACTCAAACACCTTGTTCTATATTCAAACTAATGTTGTTGTTGTTTTTTTTTTTCAGGGACATCCTCGGGAGGCGTTTCTCCAACCAGAAAAGAACAACCTCTGTTCACTCTGAGACAAGTTGGGATGATTTGTGAGCGCCTGCTGAAAGAAAGGGAAGAGAAGGTGCGAGAGGAGTATGAGGAGACCATGACTTCAAAGTTGGCAGGTTGGTGCAGAAGCAGTTCAGATCAATGTTGTGTAGAGGGATGTAATAAATAATAATTTTACAGTGAACTAATCACAAAACTATCCAAGGTCTCAGTAAAGTTAAGGAAGGTTCAATTGAAACAGCTAGCTGGGGGTTTGAGTTTTTCTCCTTTCAAAATGGCCAGAGAGGGACTTGGTCTTTGTTTACAGTCTGTCCTGCCTCCATACTTCCTGGTTCCAGAGCCAGTCGTACGTGAGCCCTCAAATTTTCCAAGTCTTCGCTGCAGTGCCGGCATCTTTTATTCAACAGCAGCCCCCCAAAAAGCAGCAGCGGTGTGGAAAGATCTTAAGCCAGTAACAGGAGCGACTGTAAAGTTATTTCTCGCGACCTCTAAAAAGCCACGCAATCATTTTGTTTTACTCTATCGGGTAAAGTAAACTAGAGGCTAACTTTGAGCTAACAGTGAAATAGAAAACAAATTGTCTGCTCTAAGAATATCTCAAGCTACTTTGCCAGTTACTAACCACTAGACATTACAGTAAAATGTAAATATCTACTCAACTTACTGTTCGTGACTCATCTTCGCTCGTCATCTAGGATCTTTGGGTGCTGATCTGTAAATGGACACTAAACGATTTTTTCACTTTTTTGAGCCAATTTTCTCCTCGTGTGAGAATATCCGAGATCGGGGTGAGTTTTGCGCTGAACGTGACCAGCTATGGATCAGCAATCATAAGCTCGCAGGAACTTCTGGCGTTTGCTAGTTTGCTCATCCCTCGTGAGGGTATTGCTCTGTTGAAGCGGCGCTTCAAGCGGCTGCAACCCAAAAAGTACCAGAACCGCTCACGGCGCATGCACTAACATGCGTCAGCACGGCTCGCCCTATATACACGCCTTGTTCGTTTTTATTTATACGCTTTTTTTTGCACACAATTACGATAGTCAAGAAAGCATGTTTGCTGCTTAAACTGATAAAACGTTAATCTACTTTTCCATTCGTCTTCCTCCTCCAACCCCCTTAAACCCGTGTCCTCCTGCAGCACTCCCGAAGGACAACAGACATCAATAACAACACAAAAACAAGTCCAACGTGTCGTGTAAAAACGGCTGTTTTTAGATCCAGTGTGTTGCTACCAGACGTGCGGTGTGAGCAGTCAGGTCGCCTCCGAGAACCGGGTCGTACGGTGTGAAAACATGACTCATAATATTTGCGCTGCGAGGAAGTCGCAGAGTTTGAGCAGGATGTCCCGAAGGTCCGCCCACCTGTTCACCGCTCGGACGTCCTGATCTTCTACCTTCCTAGATCATCCAGCTGTGACCTGTTTCTGATCATTTTAGTCCCGCTGTAACACTGATGCATCAGTCTCAAGGTGTTACCAGAACTACCTGTGTGTGTGTTTACCACCCAGCTTCAGCTCTTCTGTGTTTGGGTCTGACCCAAGTTAGTAAATTTAATCAGATTTGTGTCTCTTCTAGTGTCATTTTAAAGGATTTTTATTTATTTATTTAACCATTACTAGATCAGCAACAGAAATGCTACTAAAACACACAGTTATGTGAAGCTGGACAAATTAGAATGCTGTGCAAAATTACATTTATTTCAGTAATTTAACTAGACTGAGAGACCATTTAAAGGCTCAGGAACCTTTACATGTGTTTCTATTTGCAATAGTAAATTTTAGTTGATTCGGGTCTTGTTAAATATCACACAGTGACATTTTAAAAGTCTAGATAAGTGTAATGTTCCCGTTAGTAGTTCCTCCTGTTAAGTGTTCATTTATTTCAATGATTCAGTTTTTTGAAAAAAAAACTTGGACATATGTTTTACTGTGTTCCAGTCATTTATATTTCACTATTATAATTTATAGTCAATTAAGTTTAATTAAGAAGGGACCCCATTTTTCTTGCTTTAATAATAAAAAAGGAACAAAATATTTTTCTTGGTAATTAGTTACATTTATAATCTTGTAACTCTGTAACTGACTTACTTTTTTGACAAAGTAATCCGTAACTATAATTACTTTTTAATAGCAACGCTCCCAGCACTGGTGTTTGATCAAAATGTCCAGAGTGTCAGTTAAACTGAGGTTACTGTTGTTTTGCAGGAATAAATCACAAACTTGCTGAAACCATCAGATGGAGCATGTTCTGTAACACATTTTAGTTCACCAGACATGCTTTTAAATTCCCCAACCTCTCCTTTTTAACGTGTTGCATCTGAGTGACGGCAGCGTTAACCGATTCCTTTCTGAAATTCCAGAACAATACGACACCTTTGTGAAATTTACACACGATCAGTTAATGCGACGATTCGGAGAGCAGCCGGCGAGCTGTGAGTTCCTCTTTTTTTCTTTCCACATTCCTGCTCCACTGGCCTGGATTCAGCTAACGGGTCTGGTTTGTGTATTTCATCTCTCTTCTCCAGATGTTTCCTGAGTGTGGCACCGACGCTTTGCAGGAAGCGAGCTCGTCATGATGCTTCTTAAGAGTTCCTCGTTGGGAGAGATTTGATTTTAGCTAGTTTAAATGAAACTTTTTACCGTGCCATACGTCTGTTGGGCAAAACAAGGTTTGAATGAAGCTGTTGTTGGCAGTGTGTTGTAAGCAGCCGTGTCCTTCCTGATGTAAATGAGCGGCCCCCGTCTCCACCAGTGGCCTCTGTCCCTCCAGCTATCTTACTTTTGTAATGACTCCCAGCATTCCAGACTTGTTGCATGTAAATATGAGGAAATCTCTAACATTTTATAGGATTTGCTGGTCAATCTGAAAGGGAGTGCAAGAACTTTAGTGATTTTCTTTTTTTTAATAGGCATAAAGTGAGGGCTAATTTTTTTTTAATTAGATTTCCACCCCTTACTGATATCTCTTAAGAAAATCAGGGACATTTGATTTTTATTTACAGAAAAACTGTGCGTTTGAGTCCAACTTAGCACAAAAACCACAGATTTATGTTTTTTTTCCCCCCTTGAAGATTAGATCAACAGCCTCCCCACGTGAGTCGAGCCACATGGTCGGTCTTCTGCTTCGTGGACTTGATGAAGCCCAGAAACTCCAGCTCAGCCACGGCGCGGATGAAACGAGCGCTGAAAGGAAAAGTTGAGGAAAAACAAATTTTAAATCTTTTTGTCTGATTTCCATGAAATCAGTCTGATCACATCTGCTGTCAAGGACTGTTACATTTTCTAGGGGCAAAAAGTAAAATGACATAATTGCTTCGTGTGCGTGTGTGTGTGTAACCCTTCAACATGTGAAACAAGTGAATTCCCTGAAGTGTCACTATGTTTCCCTTCTTGTTTGAATAAAAACTTCAGCTGCTCAACTGTTAGTTTTGTTTTTCTAACTGAAAATTTTCAGATTTAGTAGAGAAACTGAAATCAGAAAGGATGCTGTTTGACTTCGTCCACTTTCCCGAAGCCGTCGGAGTCTGGATCGGTCCCCTCGGCAGCAGAAATCACGGTGGAATACGCCTGAAAACAAAAACAGTCGAACAAAACCTCTCCGACAGAAAATCGGCTCATCTCTGGAGCTAAACGCTCGTCTCACTCACCTCCAGCCAATCGTAGAGGTTGATCAGTCGGCCGCACTCCAGGTGGAGCTTGTATGCGATGCAGATATCCGGAGCAGAGTTGGACACTGTGCCGTCGTCGGACTTTAAGCTCTCATTCTGAAAATAAAGCCACCGTCAACATCTGACCGTCGTCCACAGGAGCAATCTGTTGTTTTATGAAGACGAACCTGAAGGTAGTGGTAGGGGCTGCTGAGTGCAGCCTGAATGGAGGTGCGAGGTGCAGCATTGAGGTGGCGTCTGACAGCAGCTGAAGAACTGTAGTAGCAGACTTCATACAGCGGCTGAGACTCTGGGGGGGATAGGTGACTCCTGATTGGCACAAATACACATTAAATTAGCTATTCTGTTACTTTAATCAACTCTTGTGGATCTAAGTTTTATTTTTCATTTCTTACTTCACTAAAGTGTCGATAAAGTCCAGAGCTTCGTTACGTAGAGCCTCAAACGGACTCTTTTTCCTGGATCTGCGAGACTCCAGCAGCGTCTGCAAGTAGATCAAATGTCCAAACGGCTTTAAAAAAGTATTTCGTCAAAGAACAGAAAAAAATGTCTGATGGACGTACCTTCTGCAGCTGGAATAGATCTGTTTTCTTTGGAAGGTTTTTTACTGGAGAGGTGAAGTTTTCCTCTGAAGCGGTACTCTGATCAGTAGCAGGTGCTGTGTGAACAACAAAAGATTATGATCATAAATTAAAAAAAAACTTAAAAATCCTGCTTTGAACTACCATCCAGCTGCTGGAATTTGGACAGTAGTTCCTCCAGTTGGACGCAAGCACTCTTCATCTGAGTTGACCTGATGGGCTGCAGGATTTCTGCACATTTCTGCAGCAAAGAGATCAGCTCGTCTTTCGCCAGCATCCTGAAGAAAAAAGTACAAAAATACTGACCACCAGGGGGAGGAACACCTCTAAAAATCCCACAACTTTGTCGCCACCTAGTGGCAAATCTAACTGGCTGCAACTGAATGGAGAGATGGCATTGCGTTTACATCAAAATAGCTAAATAGAAATGCCTCAAAAAATAAAAAAATTACAAGTTTTATGTTGAGCTCAGCTTACTTTAAAAGATTCACAGCTGACTGGTACTCCTCCGCCTCCCACACGTTCTTCTCCAGGCAAATCAAGTGCAGCTCCCTGATCTGCAGCAGTAAGAAAAAGGAGACTCCAAAAATCAAAGAACGAAGTGAGACCAAAGCAAAAAGATGGTTTAAATGAAAGTTTAAAACTGTTTTCTTGCCTGTTTTCCGAGAGGGTATCGAGGCAACGATGAGGTCAGAGTGTGGAGACACCTCAAAATGGGATAATAGCACTTGTGGTATTTGTGAAGATCCTTCATCAGTTTTTGACAAACGTTCTAAAATCACAAAAAGGATAAAATCCTGTGCACAAAAAAAAAGTCGTCTAAAAACTGAAATCTTTAACAAACCTTTAAATGAGAGTCATCCGTCCTGAGCTTTTCCTGCTCTTCTATTTCTTGCTTTTCCACAAACCTAAAAACGAATTTTAACACAAAGAGCTTTTTTTTTTTTCATTCAGTTATAGAAAATGATCATCTCAGCTGGTTTTGTTCACCTCCTGAACGACGGGAGCTGCCTGACCCTCTCCAGGTCATCATGGCGAAGGTGTTTCAGGTTCAGCAGAGCCTTCTCCTTCCTACAGCACAGCACGCTGAGGGGCTGCGAGTAAAAGTGCTCCAGCAGGGCCAGCTGCACCCAGGACGGGAAGATAGTCGGGAGAAAATCAGTCCCTTACATTTACATACCTTACTCGTTTAGACCCCGATCCTCACCTGCAGGCCCTTAATGAAGTTTTTGACTGAGAAGTCGTGGTAGAGGAAGATGCCCACCAGCACCTGCATCACTTTCCCGTTGAGTTTGAAGGGAAAAGAATGTGTCAGGATCAACTGGAAAGAAGGGATGGACTTTTATCAGATTCAAAATCTTCGATCAGCATGCACAGATGTCACGGTGAAGGCACCTTTTCTATGACGGTGGTGAGATGCTGAGAGCAGGACAGGGACTGGAAGAGCTCTATGCACAGCAGCGAGGACACAGAGTGAGGCAGCATGTGCTGGATGGTGCTGGGCGCCGTGGCGATCCCGAAGATAAACATCAGGGGAAGACGCTGAACGTAACGGCTGTGGATCAATCATCAGACGCAGTTTTAACCTTCCAACGTAAACCGTGAGAGCTTCTCACGTGTCTGCTCTAAAGTCACCTGCAGACAAGGATGAAGTCCTGAAGAACTCTCGGATTAAAAGCTTCCAAATCTTTGAAGACGATCACCACCGGAGGCTCCTGCTGCTCGTTAACGACCAAAGAACTGCGCTTTTTTCCGGGAGTTCCACTGCTGGATTTCTTAAACCCAAGAAAACGTTTGTTTTCACCTCGCCGAATTAAAAACCTGCATGAGCGGACCTGCGTCGTGTCCTCACCTTTGTTTTCTTACTATACCAATCGCAGAGAGTCGTCAAGGAGCAGTGAACACTCCTGTGGTGCTGCTCCGTTTCCTCCTCCACCTCATCATCATCATCATCACCTACAGCTACAACCGTGTCCATCAATCTCTCCAGAACCTTCTTCATCAAATGCTTAAGAGCTGAAATAATAAAACCAAAAAGTCTACTCCTGAATATTGTGACATTTACAGTAAAATCCTGACGCGTTTGTATATTTTGAAGCTTTTCCCATCACCTCCACACTCTTTGGCTTGCACAGACGCCACATGGGGGGTGACAGACGTCTGGAGCAGCTCAGACAGACTCTGGAAGGTCATGTCATGATCTGTGACGTTCACGCCTGCAGTGAGAGATGAAAGTCAAATGCAGCTTGCGGGATTTTTGTAATAATGCAAGTTAGCAGCTTGAAAAAACAAAACAATAACTACTGGGTACCAAGGATGAGAGCGGCTGTGGGAATTTCACTTGCTCTCATCTGTGAGGTCCAGTCACTGTGATGGCGGATGGAGGAGCATTTTTTGGTGAACTCCAACAAACTGTCCAGAACTTTTCTGTTGAGCTCATCCTGTAAAATCTTATTTAAAAAAAAAAGATTATGCTGATCTGCACATTCTCTGTATTTTTTTGATATTATAATTTGTTCTTACTTCTGTCTCAGTTTTGATTTGGTCCCACAGATCCTGGCAGAGCTCGAATCTCAACTCACTGCTCCGTGCATCTTCACAGCCATCAGTGAAATAGCTCTCTGTGTAAAAATACAGACACGTTTATATCGCAACAAACAGATCCAACTAACAACTCTTCTCTGTCTAATGTAACATAGCTCACCCAAATCAAGGGTCTTTTTCTTCTTTTTAGCGCTGGGCTTGAAAACAAAGCAGCCCTAAAGGGACACAGCAAAACACAGTCGAGTCTGACGCAAATATCGCGAGGTCTCCATTTTTGTTAATAGAAACGTCGTTGAACGACAACAAGCTATAAGAAGTTACCTTTGAAACAGAAGAGGTGGCCATCTTTCTTCAAACTCTTTGTAGTAGTTTCTTTTTTAAAAAAACGCTACTTTTCATGAAACGTAGCCGCGACTTCCCGCCAGAGTGACGTTTACGGAAAAGGTTGGAAGTGTTAGAATGTATGGCAAGCCGCTATAGCATATAATTAGATGTAGCCGCTATAGCATATAATTAGATGCCGCCATAGAATATAATAGACAACAAAATGTAACCGTGATCACACACATATATTTTATTTTGTGTGTTTATATTTAAATATCACAAAGCTGTCTAAAAATTGAATGACTCAAATATTAAACACATTTTCTGTGTATTATAAAATGCATGTAATCCACAATGTGTATTAGTCTTGTTTACCACATCTTTTAGTTTTAGATTAAAAGTAATTTGGCTTTATTTGAATTTAAATAAAAATAAAAATGGAGCTTGTTATAAATTCAGAACAGCTTCATAAACTACTTATGAATAAAGTAAACATATTGACAATACATTATGAATGTGATTCTGCAGATTATAATAAAGTATAATTTAAATCTTTTAAACTGGCTCTAGCTTCGTCCAATTTGTGAATGCTGCATTTTATCCCTTTCCCAGAATCTTAATCCTTCCGTGTACAGCACTTTGATCATGCCGTTTTTAAATGTGCTATAAATTAAAATGGTTTATGAGATCATCTTTGAAAGTTTATTTAATTCAAGAAGTTACAATTTCATGAATAACTGGGTTTAAGCAGCTGTGTTGTTGTATTTGTAGATCAAATTGATGACATTTTTAAAAAGACAAGATTTCACTCGTGCTTTTATAAAAAAGAACCAGTAACATTTTATTGAACACTTTGTGGAAGACATGTAAATATTACAGATAGGTCTACTAGTGTTGAAAAGGGATGAAATAAATACAAACAGGACTCGAAATCCCATAGGGATATTTATAAAAACATAGTTTTCTTTAAAAGGTGTCCATTTAGTAAAAGAAAAAAAACATATTCAGTACTAAGCATAAATACAAACATGGTTCTAAAATCTATGCCCTATAGCTTACCTGGTTATTATAACTAACATACATAGTTAAAATCATCAGAGACATATTTTTTCAATTAGGTACAAAATAGGCCATTTCATTGTTAACTGTGACCATGACTGTTAACAGTTGGAAATCTGATGCATTAAGAAACAAATCATTCTGCAGCATAACGTCTCAAATCCTGAGTAAGACAGGGTAGGAAACAAAAAGACAACAACAAAATGAGCTATGATTCACTAAAAATCCTCTTTTTTATAATAACCGTGGGTCTCATATGTTGTAGCTGCTTAAGTAAAAGTTCAGCACCATCTGAAAATGTTTTATCCATAACAATTTTTACATTACTCACAGAATTTAGCTTTACAGGGTTTCTGAAGTCTATAAGATTCTCACAACCTCTAATGTCGTTCGTCATTTGACTTTTACTTCCAGATTTCAGTTTGGGAGTCTGTTGTCTTTTGTGCGGCACCTCAGAATTGGGTTTCTCATTTATTTTACGTTTAGAAGAAACTGTTGTCTCTGAGGTTTCCAAGAACTTGAGGAAGGAGTCCTCGAGTCCTAAAGGCTTGAAACATCCCGGTGAAGCCCCATCTTCTCGTTGCTCTTGGGTCGAAGGGGTACCGGGATTTGAGTTCTCTCCGGAACTGTTAACAGTCAAGCGGTTTCTAAGGGTCTGCATCCTTTCTGGACATGCTGGTGTAGGCTGTGAAGGTTTTCTAGGACGCCCCCTTTTAGGTCCGACTCCTGTGCCATTGGAAGCTTGAGATTCTGCGCTATCATCGTTGGACAGCTTGGCGTCCTCCTTCTCTTCGACTTTCTCTTCGACTTTTTCTTGTTCCACCACCAAAGTCTCCTCCGTTTTCCCCTCAATAGGCTTCACGCTTTCCTCAAGCTCCGTCTCTTCAGAAGAAGAACTTTCTGCTCCTTCTAATTTGTTTGCATCTTTGAATCTGGAGCGTGAATACTTTTTGCAGAAAATGAACTGACTTCTCTGATCTTCTATGTATCTTTCTGTGAGGCCATGAGTTGTGTAATGCTTGAATATGTTTCTTTCAGCCCGCTCTACTGCGTCGCAGCCGATGATCATGCACGGATACTGCAGGGGGGACTTCTTGGTGCACATGGCTGATGCCTCTTCGTGGGTTTTTAGTGTAGGCTTGCCAAAACTAGTCCAGTGTTCAATGGATTTCCCGTCTTTCTTTTTAGTGTTTTTCTTTTTCATTTTGAATTTATTGTCTACATTCTCCTTCCCGTTATTAATCCCTGGAAAGAGCCCGATTGATTTAGTTCGTCTTCCGTCGCTCGCTTTGGGATCATAAATATAATCATGCTTTTTGATCAGGTGGCGAAGGAGGTTTGATTTTGTAGTGTACACACGGTCACATCCATCATACTGGCACCGGAAGGTTGGATCAACTGATCCTCTGTCAGACACAGCAATCTCTTTGTGGAAATTCTTAATGTGCTCAATGTACTTCTCCACGGAGTTGAAAGGGAGAGCACATTCTGGGCGGTCACAGTTAAACGTTCCTAGGGTCATACTGGCCATCATGGCAGTGGCTTTGTCGCAGGTGAACTTGTGAAGTAAGAGGTAATGCTGCACTAACCTTGTGATACCCATGAACACCCTGGAACAATTTCTTACCTGACACCTGACCTCGTCATCTTTTCCTATGCACTCAATGCTCTCCTGTCTATCAACAACAGCGACCTTTTCTGTCTCGGATTCGATTTTGCTTGAGGGCAGCGATGCCTGATGCATGGCTCTATAATGGAGAATCAAGTTTTGCTGGATGGTGAAAGCTGCAGTGCATCCTTCATGAACACAGCGATAAGGTCTATACGGGCTGTAGGCATTGTCTGTGTCGCACATTTTTAAACTCAGCCTTTTTTGATTTTTTTCTTTTCTCTCCTCCTTTGTTGGTGTGCTTTTAGAGCTGCTTGGTTTCTCTGGGGAGGATGATGCAGAAGCTGTAGAAGACGAAGCAGACATTGCGGAGGGCTTTGGTTCTTTTACTTTAATCTGTGACATATCAGAATTTTCTTGCTGCACCTTTATTTTGGCTAAAGGACTCAATTTTTCTTTCACACTGACTTTCACTTTCACCTCTGGGCTCCTGTCTGTGACAGATACCTTAGGTTGCTCTGGAGGCCTTTCAAGGGCAGGAGGTGCCACGTCTTCATGCATCCTTTCAGCCAGATAGTTTTGTGGAGACGGTAGACGTGTAACAGTTGACATCTCTGGTGTCGAGATCCGTTTTACAGCCTCTCCTGAAGGGATGTCAGGGAGATTTGGGTTGCTTTCAATAACCGGCTGAGGTGCAATTGCAATGTCAAGTGGTTCCTGTTTTAAAATAGGGATCACAGATGCAGACTTTTTGGTGCAACTGGTGCTGGGTTCAGTGCTTGGGCGATTATTTTTAACAGAACCATCTTTAAGTCTGAATGCACGCCGACTTCGAGCATTGATTCTTAACTTCTGCATTTCTGACTTTGACAGACGGTGAACTTTTTCATAATGAATTCTCAACCCCGTTGTTCTTGTGAACGTTTTTGAGCAAATCTGACATGGATATGGAGCCAGTTTGGATGGGGTTCTTTTGAGCTCTTCGATCATTTCGCTGGTATAATCATGCATTTTGCACAAGTGTTTGAATAAAGCCTCCTTCGTCATGAATGAGTACTCACAGTCATTCTGGTCACACTTAAACGGTTTAGGTATCTTCTCAGTAGGCTTCCCATCACGTTTACTTGGTGTTTTACCTTTCTCTATTTCAGGGGTTTTCTTGCTTTGAGTAGAATTTTGCTCCAAGGCCAAGACATTTTGAATTTTCTCCTGTGCTGCTTGCGCAGCCTCAATCAAATCCATCTTTTGAAATCCATGTGATACTTCCATCAGGTTACTCTCCCGATAACATCCAGCAACTGGAGGGCTAGCCAGCTCGGGTGTTTTTTCTTGCTGGTCTTCAGGGCCAGCTGAGAAGGGTTTTGAATGGTCCATTATGTTTGTGGTCTGGGGTTCCTTCTTCAACATCAGAGGTGAATTCATCGTGGTCAAGTTGCATGGTTCCTCAGAGAATCCTCCATTTGGCAAATTATACAATGATCCATTAGTGTCAGGAACATGGGGGTCATTAAGGAAATCCAAAAATGACGTCGGCAGGTCTGCTGTCAGGTCAATTTCATCAAGAGGTCTGCACTGTGAGCGTTTTGAAAGATGACCTCCGAGAGATTTGGTGCTGGTAAACTCTCTGAAACACCTCCTGCAAATAACTTTCCCGTCCTTAATGATTGCGGGCCATTTGGTTCGCTTGCTCAGCCTGCTGCGTTTTCCTTTTTGGGCATCGGCATCGCCAGTCTTGTCATCTGAATTGTTAGCCTGACAGTCAGCATTAGGACAATCCTCATCGTAAGGAAAATCTGAGTGAATGACACTGTTCGGACTGAGCATGCCATCCACAGAGTTTTCCATCTGTTCGTATCCAGGCGTTGATGGGTTCTCCGATTTTACTATTACATTTATGCCTTTTTCTAAGCTTTTAGCCTCTGGGCTGACACTTTTTATTGGAATATCAACTGATGAGGACTGAGTGAGACAAGAGTTTTCACTCTGAGCATACGGAGTGTGGTAACTTCCATCGGGAAGGCTGTCAATTGTTGAGATACTGTTTCCATTATCCAAATGTCCTATCATGCTTGTACTGTTTTTCCTCATATCTGCATTCTCCCCAGTACTGTCAGAATGCATGAGTCCATACTGATGTCCTCCATTATGCAATTGCCCCCCATTATCAAGCATTAGTGAGCTGGATACATACTGGGACATCAAACTTGAATCTGAAGTAGAATGTGACACAGAAGAGTAGTGCATAGCTGCCACTGAATGATCTCTGTCAGATGGGTGAGGCAAGTTGGATTGATAAGGGTCAGCCTGCCAGTGGGGGTAGCTGCGAGGGGGGTACTCATTCATATTAAAGGTCTCAGGATAGCAGTTATTCATAGGCGACGGAGACCAGGATTGAGACATGTCTGGTTGCATTATTACACTGGGATTGTTTTGGCAAACCCAGGATGGGTAAATTGTTGGATTGACCATTGGAGTAATAGGTACAGGCTCAACGGATCCAGGAAAACACTCAGCTGGTGGCGCTGAGCAACCTGCTGAATAATCCATCTGCTGCATGCCCGGTTTGTTGCATAGAACCCCTGGCTTATTTGGGGGCCTGTTCCCCCTTCTTGCTGTGATTTTAGCCACTTTGTTATATTTTTTAGCCAATTTCCAGTCTTCGAAAATTTCTGGATGTTGCTTCTTCACATGCCTAGACAGACTTTTGTTTGTACTGTACGCCCGAGAACATTCATTACTTGGGCAGCAGTGCAAGTTCTCTTCACGTTCTGCAGGAACAGCGGGTGAACTGGAGGGATAGCCCTGCAGCGAAGAAGGAATTTCAGTTTTGATCTGACTTGGAGTCATTATTTGTGGTAGCACCTTCGGAAATTTGCTGCCTTGTACGTCATTACAAAGATGATCCTGTGGACTTGCGACTGGATTTGTTGCAGCAGGAACAGGATTCACTGGAGTTATATTCCCATGGCTTGTCACATTATGATGCATATGTGATATGTCTGGTGGTAGATTCACATCAGCAGGTGCTGGAGTGGAACTGGTGAGTGGAGTGTAGCATTTCTCAGGTTCCTTTATCTCTTGAACTGCCATTGAACCTAGCATGTTTTCAATCGAGTGCTTCACTTTCTTGCTAACAGGCTTTTTAGCAACCTCAGCTGATCTACATGGTGACATGTTTGCCATTGCTGTTTCTTTTGTACAAACAGCTGTAATACTTCTGTCAAAGCTAGAAATAGCAGAATGGGTCTCTTCCTTCACTGGAGTGCTGTTAGGCGGCAGTTGTACATTTGCAGCGGCAGGAGGGGGTTGGTTCAGAATGATGAAATTGTTGACTGCATTGTTTGGTCTGTGTTGGTCTTGGTGAGCCAAAAATTCAGACTGACAGTAGAATATCTTGCCACAGTTATCTGTTTGGCAGGTATAGGTCAGGTAATGCTGAGCCTCATGGTCATATAGTAAGTAGGCCTCACTGAAGACTTGGCCACAGTTTGGAAACATGCACTGAGCTTTAAATTCAGGGTGTGTTTTTCTGTGCATGAGAAGCTCAGAATTAGAATTAAAGTTGGCCTTGCAATCGAGCTGTATGCAGATGTATGGTTTGCTACCACAATGCATCTGCAAATGATCATTAAGGTGTCTGACGTTGACAAACTGCCTTCTGCAGTACTGACACACCACTTTCTGTTTCTGTATCTCTAAAAACCTCATGGCCTCGTCGTCATCCTTGTGGGATCTGACATGAGCCATCAAGTTACGGAAAAACTTGAAAGCCTTAGTGCAGTTTTTCACAGGACAGAAACAGTCCTGACTCATTTGAGTGTCGGATGTAGTCTGTTCTATCTTAACAGGGGGTGCCAAACCCTGACTGATTTGCGGTTCGGATTTAAGAGGACTCATGCTTGTCTTTGCTGTGACCTTAGGGAACTTCGTCGGACTTTTCGGGGACTGGTATGGTTTGGTTACTTTTCTCGCAGCTTTCATTGCCGCCAGTCTCTCTTTGCATGATTGCTTGACATGTGATGCTACATGGGGTTCCAAAATCTCTCTACTTTCAAAACCGTCAGCACAAATTGGACAAAGATACACCCCGTCTTTGAAATGCTTTTGAGCGTGACGAACAATTCTGTGACCTAAAAACTCCTTATCGCACAAAACACAATACTGCATGTAGGCTCGCCAGTTTCTGAACCGAGCAGACACGAACCCCTGCTCCCGGAGTTTTTTGGCCTCTCTGTTTTTTTCTTTTTCGTCTGTAATTTCATTGAGTTCATTTGTAGTGGTTAAGAGGAAGTCCTCTAGATCTTTGTATTCAGGAAGCTTGCCAAGTGCACTCTCCACGTCGTGATCATCTGGGTCATTGAGTGTGTCAATAGATGAGACTATAGCTGCCTCATCACCCATCAAAGCTAAGCAGTTGCGTTTCAACGTTTTCCAGTCCCAGAACTCTGGATCAAAAGGCCACTGTGTCTTCAAGGCCAGCAGTAACTCACAGCGTAAAGAATTGGGCACTGGCAGACTCCCGTCTTCCTCTGGCTTTTGGTCGGGTTCATTGTACAGTGACTCCACAGCATAGTATGAGTCAACGGTAGGCTGCAGGAGGAATTCTGTCAACTGGCATGCACGTTTAACCTCGAGATCAGTTGGCAAGATGCAGGAAATAGTCTTGCAGATGGTAGATTTGCTGTCTTTATGATCAGTGGAGGTCATTTTCAGAGCTTGAATGCACATTTCTACACATACTGGAAGCCCCACCTCTTCAACCTACGAGAGAGAGAACAAAACATACAGTTAATACCAAGGAATTTATTTCAACACACTGAGATCTGAGACCTTCTCTTTGTGCATCTTTGTGCATAAACCAAGTGAAATATTCACTAACTGCCTGTTAATTATGTACATGAGGATTGTTTTTCCTCACCTCGTTTTGGATTACTTTGATGAGAAACAGGATGTGGCAGACGTTTCTGCAGAGGAGAGCCATCTCTTTGCTGTGGCTGAGAAAGGAATCAGCTGAAGCCTCTAACCGCATCAGCAGTTTACTCCAGAACAAAGTGAGTTCCCTGGAAGAGTTAATAAAAGTCAAGATAATGGCTAGTCTTCTTGTTATTATTTGAAACCAGGAGTGTTTGGATGAAATCTGTTGAAAGTGCCACTTTTTATTGTTTTTACTTGGACTGGTGAACATATTTCTCATATTTTGTGCCAGTTTGTGAAACTGGATCCAGCAGATGTTAACAGCTAAAGGTCAACTCAATGCAATTACTCAGAATGTAAAATTAGTTTAATTTGACCTGGCTTCACATTTTAGTTTCTCGACTGTTATTAAGGGACAGTGTCCGAGCTAAAATCACCTTTTGAGTATCAAGTTAAAAGCCCATGCAGCTGTCATGATACTCAGCAGATGGCAGACAGTTACCGCTGACATTCCGCTCACATTCACTTCAGACACGCTGTTGCTTTTGGCTGTAATCATTTCAATATCTTCACAACTCTATTTGAACAGGCTGCACCTCCCGTGAAGCAAAGTCAGTGTATTTTGTATAAAAATTGTGTTAAATAACACATATAGTGTAGAGTCTGACCATCATCCTAACCAGGAGTTAAAAAGTGGGTCAAAACTTCCAGCGCTGACGCCAACATGTGACTTTGCATACCACTGAAAAAACGTGTTAACCACTTTTCCACACGTAGATTTATTATAGTTTAATAAGCTTTTATAATTTCTTTTCACATCCTTCAGAAATGCACAAAATGTTTGTAAAATGTTCCCTTTTCACCAAAGTTTCCAACACTTCCCCCTCAAAGGAAGCAGTGACTAGAACTTTTATGAAACTGTTGGAAAACTGGAAATTTGAAAGCAGAAACAAAAATGTTAATAGTTTGCACGTTTGCACATGCTGGAAAGACTCTGTTGAGATTAAGACGACTGAGATCTTTTACATGATGTCCCGTAGATTTACAGATTATGACTGTTTAAAAAGCATATTAGGACTATATAAGAAACAATTAAGTACGAACGTTTTTTGTTGGTTTCCCAGCTTCAAATCAAAATGTTTTCCCCAGAAAATGATTTGAGTTTAAAAAACTAAACCAGCACTAGAATAAAGACCAAACCAAAACTAATGGGGCTGCATGGTGGCACGGTTGTTAGCACTGCTGCCTCACAGCAAAAAGGTTGCCGGTTCAAAACTCGGCTGCAGCCTTTCTGCGTGGAGTTGCATGTTCTCCCCATCCATGAGTGGGTTTCCTCCGGGTATTCTGGTTCCTCCCACAGATCACAACATGCCTTATAAGTTAGAAATTGTGCGTTGCTTTGGATAAAAGCGTCTGCCAAATAAATAAACATAATACCTCGTGTAAATGAACCATAGTGACTTATTTCAAGTTTAAATGACTGTTTCAGCACACACACACAGCAACAGTTTATGCTGCAGTAGAGATTTTCCCAAAGGATAAACCTTTTAACAAGCATCAGATGTGGTTTGAGACTTTTATTTTGAAGGATTGAAGAAAATACTGCTGGCTCAGCAGCTGAGATCAAAATAAGGAGTAAAGGGTAAAAAAAAAAAAACTTTCTGTTGTTACAATTTTGTAATTTACCCAGTATAAGCCCACCCAGAATACTAATTTATTATAATAATAATTTTGGTCAAGAATTACAATAATTATTTATTTGGGCTACTGTAAAAATGCCTTTTTCATTTTTTTTATCCCAAAATTTCCACTTTTTTCTCTCTCTGTAAGCTAAATGTTTATCTCTGAATGGAGTTTTAGGTTGAATCCAAAAATAACTTGTACAAAGAGGGCTGGGCTACTCACACAACCAATCCCTGACTCCAGATAAAAAGTTTATTCATACGCCTAAATGGTTGCTCCACCTACCCTCGGGCTAACCCCTTGAGTGCATTTGTCACAAAGCTAGACTTGTGGCGGTGCTCGACATTACGAGTGAAATGAACCGACGCCTCCTCGCGAAAGGAACCGCAACACTTACCAAGCACAGTAAACGTCTCCCTGGATCAGCTGCCGCTTAAGGAAGGCCGTGCACAAGCACAGAGCTCCTTTCTCGTCCCCCTCCGACTCCAGGTTGCAGATCATTTCAAGAGCGTCCTTACAGTCTACCGGCGAGATCTAGTACGAAACAAAACCAGAAATAAAAATCAGATCCTTTGCTGCGTCAACGTCGTGTCCGAAACTAAAAAGCATTCTTACTTCTTCCATCAGTTGCTCTTGGCTTTTTGTCATGCAGATGCAAAGCAAGTAGGTCGGTTTGAAGTTCCCTTTTCCTTCATACCCCGGAAACTCTGAGCACATCTTCGCGAGGACAGCCGCTTTATCGATACTGTCGACCTTGATAAGGTGCTTTATTCGCATGTTGACAAGTGTGGGACCCTCTGATTCAAGATACTCGTGCACTAGAGCATAAAAAAGGAGCAAAAACCACAAATATGAGACGATTCACCTATTTTACGATGTAACAGCAGCACAATTCACTGTGATGTGTCTCAAACCCATTAGGAGTACATTTAAGACTAACCTTGTTCGGTTGGAGGAATTTGATTGGACAGGATGCTGCTTAATGTGCTGTTGGCCCAGACGCCGTCCTGCTGTGCCAGAACTGAGAGCAGCCGGAGCTGCGTGCTCCCACTTTCTTGCAAAAGGCCGTGTGCCAACTGCAGCAGAACATCAAAACGTATCAAATAATTACATATCTCAAGTTTTGGCCACAATATATGACCAAAAAAGACCTGAGTGAACTATCCCAAACACGCTTACCACTTTAAACACTGAGAAAGTCTTTATTACTTTCTTTTACTGCTTATTAATGCAACGCTTAGTAAAAATCTGATAGCCTGGAGGATGCTGACCTTCATGGAGGACTGAAACTCCTTCCATAAGGCACCAGGGACATGCTGGGGCACTGAAAGCAGCAGCTCCGCACAGCTCCTGTGAATCCAAGAGTCATTTGTTAAATCCAGATCCAGGTCAAGGATGTGCACACTCTCTACAAAACACCACCAGTGTAGAAATATGCATGGAAGAAACGGTGAACACTGTTGAGCTACAAACCACAACTATAGCAAGAAACATATAGATTCAGACATGATCGCCTAAGGTGCAAGGTTTCCATGTTTCGGGGGGGGGGGGGGGGGGTTCTATAACCCTGCCCCACATAAAAGATGGAAAACTGGAATGAAATTCTACCAAGTTGAGTAATGTTGAAGCACCTGAAAAACATTCCTCTCACATGTGTGCAGGAAAGAAAACTACCTGAGAAGGAACTCACAGCTTTGCTTAAAGATGCCACTGGTAGGAAGGAATGAAAATTATCTGTTGAAACAGTTGAAATGTTTTAGTTTTTTACTCAATTTAAAAATAATAATTCTGGGGAGCGAGCTATTTTCAAATTTGGCAGAATTTTACAAAACTGGACAAATAATTCCATTTAAATTTGAGCGACATCACTTTGTATTTCTTCATAGCACGTCCTAAATATGTGGCACCTTCCAGTGTCCCTCTGCCTCAGTGGCCCCCGCAGACCATTGCTGCAACGTTTATAATGTTTCATGTTTAGCACAGCCTGTGTGCAACCAAATCTTTATTGCAAACTCTTCACATGAGCTTTTTTCACTGACTTTGCACGTTTTTCTTATAGTATGGTATAAGATGATGTGTGTCAATACAGTCACCTGACATAAGAAGTATTGGGTAAAAGTTTCCACTCACAACGCTAACTTTTCAAGTAGGAGTGGCACGTTTTCACATTCGGAGGAGAGACAGGAAGCAGCCTTCGCGAAGCTGAGGATGGCCACTGTGTAAACCTCCAGGAGAGGCAGCGGGTCCTCGTCTGTTTTCCAACGGCCTGCATGTTCCACCAAGACCTGTGAGAACAAAAAAGCATAAATCAGTCTGAAATTACATGAAAAGATACTTAAATAATCAGTGATTTTGAGGTGGAAATTATTATTATACTGTTTCATATATTTATATACCTAATAATTTAGACTGGAGTAGAGACTCTTATTTTGAAGGATTGAAAAAAGTACTGCAAGCTCAGCAGCTGAGATCTAAATAAGAAGTAAAGGGTAAAAACACTTTCTGTATCTATATCTATATATAGATATCAATATAGATTAACATTTTTTTTATTCACCTGTCATGTATACTTAATAGACGGTCAGTTTATTGGTTTATTAGCTTTGTTTAAATATTTGATTGTACTGCAGTGCAGTGCCCAAAATTGTTGTCGACATACCGATGTTATTAGTTTGACATTTTTGCATGAAAAAAGCTGCAAAACTTCTAGATAAAGGCCACAAAAATGACCCTAAATCAGCAGCGCATATCGGCCATTATATTAGAAATCAACTGATTTGTGTCGCCACGGGTCAACGATTTTAATGTTGTCGTTTATTGAGATAAAGTGGAATTGCACAAAATCTGTATAGAGAGGTCAGACTTGTTCAAAAATAGGACATCAGTATCGGCTCACTAAGCCAGAATTGGTGCATCTCTGTTAATATTTTCCTTTTAGGACGAATGTCTACAGCAGGACTGGACAAGCCTAGTGAACTAGACCAAATTCTTGCTTTGCAGATAATTAAATAACTATATTGTTTTGCCAGGCTAGGACTAGACAGTAGATGATGTACATTTTAAAACAAATCAACAGCTAAAGAAAGTTGTAATTTTAATTAATGCCAAATTACAAAAGTGTGATGATTTTCAGATTTTCCATAGATTATTGATACCAAATACACGAATGTAATTACATGCAAATCCATGCTTAGTGATGGCACTTGGTCAGAGTTGGTATTTCCTCAATGCATTCAAATGAAATGTAAAATAACACAACTGAACGTGTTGCTCAGTGTGTAAATTTTACACTAAATCGAGCTCTCTTGAATGACTAAACTGTAAACAGATTTGAAAAATCGATATGAACATAATCTAAAAGTTAAGATGCTTAAACAGCAATAACAAGTCCATCAAATCAGAATAATTTGGCTCAGATTATAATAATTTGTCCTGCTTCGCCAACAAATGGAGACCTCCAGCTAATTAATGAGGAGGATGTAATGGAGTCAGTGACCACTGGCACACTTTCCCCTCCAAAACCAGCGTTTTTAGGCAGGCGGGGCGCTCTGTTTTACAAAACACCAATGTGAAACGTTTTAGAGAAGATGACTATAACCGTGTAATTAACATCTGCGATTACTTGATTAGCTGGATTAATTAGTGCAAAAGGCCCGGGTTAGCATCCTGGAAGGTAGAAAAAATCACCGCTCTCCATTTTTCAATGAAACACCCTCGCAAAACTAACCTAATTTCATAACATCACAATCCAGCATGCAGATGTACCGGTTTAGCGTTCCCGTTACTTCAAACGCGCATTACCGGTGCACGCGAGTGCAATAGCACAGGAAAATCTAGCTAACGCAGCTATTCCTTTTTTTTTTTTTTTTTTTTTTTGCACAGCATGACCACTGCACAGGACAGGGGGACCCTGCATACCAGCTAGCTACATTCATCGGCCTGGAAAATACGAGTAATGCTTGCACCGTTGGCAGATACTGCAGCGATCACACGCCTCTTGAATTGTCAGGCTTTGCAAATAAGTGCATGTCACGCATATTCGTCAATTAGAGAAAGAAAGGTAACCCGTAGGGAGTTTTTTTTCTCCCCCCATCTTGAAATGCGAGGCAGCTAGCAGGGCTGCTAGCTTCTTAGCTACATTGTTGTAGCGAGCGTAGACGCGCATCCTCGGCCAGGAAGCCAGAGGGGCTGCAGGCTTCCCGGGATGAGCAGGAGGAGAACGGGCTAACCTGGCAGAATTCCTGGCAGAAATGCAGGGAAGCCTCCGACGAAGACTGCGAACTCTCTCTTAAAGCCGTGGTCAAAGCCTGGAACCGCTCTTGGAGCTCCTCGATAGCTTTCCGTGTATCATATTCCTTCTCTGTCTCCCCCTCCGCCATCTTCACAACAATCACGACCGCGTACGCACAGATGTTACGCTGCCAGACTGGCACACGCACGCGCACGCAAAGAGGGGGAAGGGAGTGTGCTCCCCATACATAATACCCCCTGATGCCAACAAAAGAGGCGTTTCGACAGCAGGGTGTAAGGGCAGAATGGGGAAGTCTGAAAGGAAGAATCTACTCCAGAAAACAGGAAAAACGGGAAATTTAGAGGTGGAGTTCTGGGATTGGAGGGGTCCCAGTCCCACAATCATTCAGTCATCTCAATTCAATCATTCCTAAAACTTGTACATCAAGAATGATTGTTATCAAACGTTGTCAGCCATTTCCTGCAGCTGAGGACAACCAAGTGGACCAAACTCCGGAATAAAACGAGAAAATCTCAACTCAGGTCGAATTCACCATGTGCCCCTATGGAAACAACTTTTGTCAAAATTTGAGAATAATGTTGGAGATTTGTCACCAGTTTGTGGTGGCAGGTGTTTTTGTCTGTGTCGTATTTCGCTGGGAGGCAGCATCGGTACCAGAAACAACAACAGAATAAAGAAATGTATTATTTAGGGGGGGGGGGGGGGGGGGATCATCTTTGGGCCCAACCTAGAGAGGCTTGAGTCCATAAGGGGCAGAAGACCACCAAATTGATCAAAACTGCTCTAAATTAATGGTGATCATGAATCACCACTGACTGTTTCTGACTGGGATCTCAGGATCAGACTCATGAGTAAACATGAAATTTACCTGGATGCAGTAATTTCTGAGGATTAAAGAGTTAACCCAGCTTAGGTTGTTAAAAACCGACCAAATCTTATTTCTCAACACCAAGACAATAAAGCAATCAACCAAACAAATCTAGGGAATTGAACTCTTTTCTCTCAATGTATGTAACCCTATAAATGTTTCACATCAGCAGAGATTTACACAATACGTTTTTCTATTTCAAAATATAATCATCACAATGACTAATAAATGAAATTTTGGGGGGATTTGAGGATTTTTGCCCATTTTGGCAAAATTAACACCCATAACCCTCAGGATTAACCCACACACGCCTCTTGGAGCACATTTTATTTAATCTATGCATAATTACTCCAATACATTTAACAATGCAAAAACACAAATCTAATTCCACAATCACAGACCCACTACAAAAATACTATCCTGAATTAGTGAAGAGCACATGGTTTAAAACACAGGAGAGCTTGTACATTTTGAAAGAAACACAAAGTCTTGTCGAGCGCTGGAGGACGTTGTCAAGTCTCCCTTTGTCATATCTTGTGATAGTAGCAGGTGCTGCAGTGGCACTCTGTGTGGTTTCTCACTGTTATGTCAGCTACCTTTGTCTGAAATAGAGCAGATGGGGAATAAAGAAGCTTGAAGAGGACAATGAACTCATAGCTTTGCATTATACCATGATAGACCAACTTTACCTCATAGCTGTGCTTTGCTACACAGCATGTTGCCTCTGAAGTGATGTTCTTCGGCACGGTCATCGTCCTCATGGTGCTGAGAGGTGTTGGGTACGCTCTGGAGAAGCAGCAGCCCATGCACTGATAAATTGGACGATCCGTCGTAAAAAACATGTTCAGCGTCAGCTTGCATTCCTCACAGCCCACTACGAAACGCGTGTAGAAAGAAACAAAATAAAACATTGTGTCAATGTATAATGGGACTTTTTCCAGATCTAAACAACTATCTCAAGAGTGTAAAGGTAAAGAAACGTAACAGAAGAATTTGCAGAATAATTAGGCAATCCTTACTGCCTGATGAGTCGATGTTGGGGTATGAATCGGCCATGTAAAGTAGAAAACACAATAGAAGAACAGACACTCCTGCTGCTTTTACGGAGCACGTGGTAGAAGCTGCAGAAACCTGGTAACAGGCACACAAATCAACATCAACACTCTGCTACATCGCAAGAAAATCTCCAATAGATTAGAGCCTTACCATGATGAGAGAAAGCGTCCTATCATTGCGCCTCTGCCCAGGAATCCTTTATATTGAGGACTCATGGTTCGATTCATCTAATTTTATACCAGTGGTCTCGACAACTTCCTGGATTAGTTGAAACCTACCAACCTTATCCGTGATCTCACTGATTCTCTGGTTACCTTGCTCCCTTTCCACTAATCCCTTCAAAGCCCAAAATGATAAGACCAAGTCATGGAAACTCAATATACTTCCCCCATCCTGACGGTGAACCTTACATGTAATCCCTGGGTTTTTGTTACTTGGTAACAAAGGGTTGTTATCATTTTGTTGGGTCACGACAAAGAGATGCACGATAATTAGGGATTTTTCTTCAGTGTTTTGGTTCACTGCATTTGCACAAGCTGCACTAAATGTGTTTTTAGGCCAAAATGAACAGAAAAAAAAATGCTGGGAGTTGTTTATGTTTAAAAATGTTTGCAAACCACTCCTTGGAAGTGAGGAGATTTACTTTTCATGGAATAGTTCTCAACTTTGAGCTAATTGCAAAAACGTCAAGTCTTTCTCCTCACATAAAATATCGTCCTTTTTGATGCATTTTCTAGGGTACTTTTGATAGTTGAATAATGTCAGACGTGCCTTTTTATTAATCACAAATATGAAAGCTTGCATTTCAAATGTTCAAATGTTAGTTTGTGTTTCTCTCACTTTCGGTTGACCTTTGTTCAAATCCAGGGCAGATGAATGATTGAACCTTATTTAATAAACTGATGAGAGTTTGCATCCAAAATGTCAAGAATTAATAGGAATCTGTTTTGGGCTTCATTCATGACTCAGTTTTATTGCTCATGTGTCCTTGGTTGTTCTGGTGATAAATCCATGACTGTGTGGGCAAAAGGAGGAGCAAAATAGAGGCAGATCTTCTAATTTTCATTTGCAAACGACTGATGGTTTAATCCAGATTAAACTATAATACAATCATAATCTTGGTTTGAAGATAAACTGATTTGAGATCCTCTCACTTTTATGGAGATACGTCTTAAATCTGAGAGTTCATTAAAACTGCTTAGAGGATTAGCGTCATTGTTTGTGTCCTACCCCTCTCACTGACCTGCTTCACCATTGGCTTGTTTAATAAAACAAAATGTGTTGCTAAGTTTTTCATCCTCTCTGGGTTCATTAATAAGGCCAGATACCTAAACCGCGTAGGCGTAGCCTTGAAAGTAACGCTGGTCAGATAAATAGATATGTTTCAGCAGAAGGGAGAGATGGTTTTGACCCAAAAGAAGCAGCCCATCCAGGCCACACAGACAATAAGGAAAATGTACATGCAAACACTTTTCATGTGCAAAAAAAATTAGATCAGTAACGGCAGAGAACCAAAGGCAAGTAGACTAGCAGTAAAAAATTGAAAAATATATAATAATAATGATGATAATAATGATGATGATAATAATAATAATAATAATAATAATAATAATAATAATAATAATAATAATAATAATAATAATAATAATAATAAAACATTCTGAACTCCAGAAAAAAAAACTTCCAAATTTGCAGAGCTACAAAAAATTATTCATGTATTCTGTGATCATTTGAGTAAAACGTCCCTCAAATCCATGGACGTAATTTTGGGGGGGACAGGGGGGACATGTCCCCCCCACTTTTTCCAAAGTCAAGTTTTGACCCCTGCACTTTTTACCATCCAAAAACTATATTACGCTATATTAAATTGACACTGGTTGAGCTCTAGGACCAAATGGAAAACAACCGTTTGTGTTGAAGCCTGTTTCCCATTAGAGCATACTGTAAAGATACCCCTCCCCCCCCCCGTGCCCCCCACACACACACACACACTTCTAAAGTGAAAATTACGTCCATGCTCAAATCCCAAATAATTCTGTGGACGAATGAAGACAAAAGTTGACGTGTGCCGGCTGTAAAAGACACAACATCAAGTGGTCAGACGTGGTGGAAGTGTGATGGTCTGGGGCTGCTGTGCTGCTTCAGAACCTGGACCACTTGCTGTGACTGATGGAACCATGAATTATTTTCTCCAGAACACCCTGGAGATAAATTTATTTATGTGTTTGATACTGAAATGTATTTGCTGAGCGGAAACATTTAAGTTGGACAAAAAAGCTAAATTGAAAGAGAACAGTCCAACACATTTTTCTGTAACACTTGATGTCTTCTTGAGCAAATCAGAAAATTTGAAAGATCTACCTATAATTTTACTGTTTACTGTATTTGTCCCAAATGCTGAAATGTGAAAGGAGGGTGATACTGTTTTTGTTTGCAAGAAGTCTCACGTAAGTGTATAACTCCACAGTTTAACTGGTACTGGCATTATCTTACACAATTGCATCAATGCAACGTAGTATTCAGTATGTGTTCTATACTTGTGCAGTACTGGATGTACTTTAGTATGTGACTGTGGCCTTTATGCTGCATTTTTCTGGAAACCCAAGTTTCATTTTTATTTGTTGTTTTTAGTGCTTGAGGGTTACAACTGCCTATGTGAATTTACTTGTACTTTTGTTATTTTTCTTCTTGTGTATGCTACTGTAATGAGTGAATTTCCTCACTGTGGGATTAATAAAGTTTATTCTAATGCATTGCATTGGCTAGTTTGTGCTATGCAATGTTCCTGTTAAATAAAGGACTTGAATATGAGCCGATTAACTTTTGGAGTTAACCCAATTCTGGTTGGCCAACAGAGCTAATTAACCATAGCAGACATGAAACAATGTCTATAACTCAAATTTCACATATAATGAGCTAAGATTTAGTCTGATAGTAGCATCGTTCACAACACATCCTCACAGATATGGAGATATTGTGAGAGAGCATGCCCATTATTTATAAGATTTAACCAAAGATGGCTCAAACTCCATTATTTCTCCCTCCGCAATTATAGAAGGCAGCTCCACGGCTATAAAAGGAAGACCTAATGTGTGAAGACTTAAGCACAAATCAGTTTTGTACCATATGAAACAGATTATGAAGGTGAAGTTTTCCTAAACCATGATGTTTCTTTTTTATGGTATCTGACTAGAAAGTTGTTTGTCAGTAATGATTATAATTACAATGATTCTGCACAAAGTCTTAGTGTGCACCTTGAAAATGAAAAATAAACTTTTTTCCAGCAGATCTTTCTCATACTGAAGCCTTACTGAAGTCTTTTTCTTGGCAGAGAAGATCCCAGTGGTGAGAGAGGAGTGACACTGTGTGGCAGAAAGTGGGAGTTACCTTCCAACCCACAAACACACTCTAAACTGGTTGTTTTTGTGTTTCCCGTTGATATTTCTACAGATATTTAGAAATACATTATATGTTTTTCATTCATTTAGTTCATTTAGTGGTTTTTATTATGTATCTAAAAGCATTCATTTTATTCAAATCATCGCCACAATGCATGGGAGATGTTTTGGCTGATCCCAGTTGGCGTGAGAGCCAAACTTGTTCCAATATCTCAGATATCTCATATTCACACATTGGTGCAGTGGCCAGAGAACAAACCTGTGTTTCTGGAGGGCTGCAAGGTTCAGCTCAAATCACTGACTCGCTCCATATAAGGTCAGTTTTAGTTTTTATCTCTTTTTTCGGTCGTTCTGCATATTTTTATTAGAATTAACTAATGAACTAATTCTGTGTTTATTTGTTGTAATATGTTTTGTTAGTGGGCTGCACAGTAGCACAGTGACTAATACTGTTGCCTTGCAGCAAGAAGGTCCTGGGTTCAAATCCTAGCCTGGGGTCTTTCTGCAGTCTCCTTGCAATTGCATGTTCTGCTGTGCATGACTGGGTTCTCTCTGGGTTCCTCCCACAGTCCAAAAGCATAACTGTCAGGTTAATTGGTTTCTGTAAATTGCACTTAGGTGTGTGTATGTGTGTGTGTGTGTGCTTGGTTGTTTGCCCTGTGTGTCTCTGTGTTGCCCTGCGATGGACTGTCAACCTGTCCAGGGTGTACCTCGAAGATTGCTAGATAGCCCCCCCCCCCCCCCCACCACCACCCTGCATGGACAAGCGGTTATAGAAGATGGATGGATGTTATAAGATAAATATTTTTGTATTAGCCCACTATAAAATAATTTTAGCTGCTTTGTGTCACAAACAAGTCCAAGATCACTGAAATATTTTTGTGTCTCAGTATAACTCTGAACAATAAATGTTTATTTTTCTTGAATTGATGAATATTTGTTGTTGTTTTTTCCATTTTCACTTTGATTTTATGTCTCATTCCAGGCTTTATATTAAATTGTAAATTATTTATGGCTACTATTCTCACAAAATTTTAAAACAGTTGTCTTAAATTAGAAAAAAAATAGATATCTTTTGTGGAGTACTTATTTTAATATATTTTAAACAATTTTTATGAAAGTACGACTAGATATTACTGGTAATGTCTTTGTTATAAACTATTTTATTCTTTGTGTTTAAACCTCGCTTATTTGCTCTTTCCATCTGGTTTGATGAGTCGCGAGAAGCCTCCGTGATGGTGAATGAAGGGTTGTGTAGTGAAATTACTCATATGTGTAATTATGATGGACGCTGCGGATGACCTGCTGCTCCACTCCAACATGCATACAAGGCAAGCCCGTGCTACCCAGTCCGAGAAACCCCATCGACGAGACAAAACTCGAGGCGTGAACGTGGCAGCCATTTTACATCATCAAGAGTGAATGACTGGGGTCGGACCAGTGCCGGGAGTTTTACACTTTTTCAGTCTTTTAAATATCATATTTATCTTCCTGTGTAATCAGCACCATACACGTTGGTGTGCCAGCGGCAGGTAGGGCGAATGCTTCTAATTGGTCAGGTTAATGTCGCTTTATTAAGTGCTAAAAACTCCGAATCGCGTGGTGCTGTTTCAAACAATGTGGAAACTGGTGGTGGATGAGTTCTCCAGACCGGCTTTTTGAAAATGGACTCATCCTATGTGGCGGCACTTTGACTAACCACGCATTTGGCAGGCTAAAGTTTTAGCTTTCAGCTCCTTATTTGGTGTGATTAAATACACGAGTCGCGCCTTGTCACTTGGTAAAGTCTACACCGACACATGACGCTATAACAATGGCCTCACTGACACTCCGTTCAAATTAGCATGCTAGCTCCAGCTAGCTCATTTTGACAGATCATGGATCTGACGTGCTCATTGTCATTTTGTGCTAATAGAACCAGGCGAGCCTGTGACGTTAGCAAAGTTGGTGTTCATGGCTCATTATTGTACAAACAAACACGGCCTCGGTCTACAAACGGAGCAACAGTGTTAGCACTTACAGAAAATGCATAATAGCGTCTCGTGTTATTGTCCCGATAATGTACCATTAGCTGTGCACGTTAGCCGGCTAGCTTGCTAATAACGTTTGCGAGTCTGTCCCTATCCGCGAAATCTGACATCTTTAGCATCTACACCAAGAACATTAGACGTATGGGAATTTGAACACGTTATGTAATACATATGTAATAATATTAGCATTATAGCTAGTCGTTTGTAAAGCAGGAATGTATTAACCACAGAAAGCACGTGTTTATATGAATGCTTAACAGGCATATCAGAAACGGAATACTCGATATCAATACATTGTTATCGAAATAATTAATCATAGCGCGGATTTGTAATAAACATATTTTTGGTTAGTTTTTTATTAAATTAAGCAAACTGCTCACCTCAGCTAAAGTGTATGTTCTGAATTAAATCAAAACAGGAATTGGGAGTATAGTGAAGTTAGATGCTAGCATTATTACAGGAGTAATTGACGTGGTGTTTTTAGTATGTGCTACCACAGTGTCAATAAACAAATATGCCGTAGGGTGCGTTAATTTTAACTTACTGATCAGTCACCGGAAACCAAGACTCCCTCTGAACACATATCTGCCATCTAGCTTGTGTCAGAGTCCGCACCAAGAGGCTAACATGCAATTAGGAGAAAAATAGACTTCTACCGAAGCTACAACTAAGAAGATCAAGATTTAGGGGAAAAAAGTCATCGCCACAAATCAGGAAGCAATTTTTGGATTTAACTGTGTTTGTGGACAGTTTGATTTGTACATTCTGTCTTGTGTAAAATGTCAGAGTGTCTATGTCCAAATTTAGTGCTTTTTCAAAGTTACTGGTATTAAGTCAAGATACTGAAAACTGTCCTCGGCTTTTCACATCTGCCAGCACCTGCTGTTTAACAATTAGGACTTAGAAGTGCATTACCCCTATCACAATTCACTTTTGTTTAGAAATTCATGTTTATTTTTAGAATGATTTTTGCTGACAAGTCTGAGACTTTCCACTCTCTTGAACACGTCCAAAGTCTTCCCCTTGACCCAGGATTAATTTGGCTCATTGCATTTATACAGATTTCTGGAGACATGGCCACAGAACATATAAATGGAAATGGTCCAGAAGAGCCAATGGACACCTCTGCTGCAGTTACCCATTCTGAGCACTTCCAGACTTTATTAGAAGCTGGTTTACCACAGAAAGTTGCTGAAAAACTAGACGAAATTTACATAGCAGGTAAGGCATTATCAACATACTTGCATATACAATATGCAATTTTTCCTGTATCAATTCATGCATGTATTGTCATTTCATCTCCGTTTTGAGTGGGGGAATTGGGTTCTGAAGCAACTTTTTGTGGTTTCCAAGCAAAATGGGTACTGCAGTGCTTCAAAATATAAAGCTATGTATAATTGGTGTAAACTATTCCCAATGTTGTTATCTCCCTTCAGAAGTATTTCGATCAGCATGCACATCATTTTTCACCTTATTGATTGCAGTTTAATATGTTTATGCAATATTTTTATCTGAAACCTGGAAGATCTTGAACATTTGTTTAATTTAACCATCTTTTAGTGACTTAGTTGGTCACTTCCAGAGAATGTCTGGTCTTCGGGCCAGATGGGTCTGAAGCAGAAACAATGGAAGCAGCTGTTTAGTGTGTAGCTGCCTCGGACAGGTGATGGCCCCTCTCTATACAAAAATGTTGACTAGCTAATTTAAAAACTCCCAACCTCAGTAAAGAGGGGCACTGGCAGATCGAGTTGCATTGTCGCATCTGCTGCAATTATTTCTGCTGAACTGAATGGTCAGAAAATAAAAAGCAGCCTGTCATTTGATTAGGCTTGATTAGGCTGCGACACCCCCCATTATGTAGTAAACAACATTTTATCAAATCATCTGAGAATTATTTGTAGAATGAAATAATATGCATGTAAATGAGTCTTTCAGTAGGTTTTTTTATGTATAAATCATTAAGTCATACCTTCTTATTGATGCCAATCTTTCTGTTTTGTCCAAATCTGCAGGTTTGGTGTCCCACAGTGACTTAGATGACCGGGCGATTGAGGCTCTGAAAGAGTTCAACGAAGAAGGTGCTCTCCAAGTCCTTTTGCAGTTTAAGGACAGCGACCTCTCACATGTTCAGGTGAGAAACCCCCTTAGAGGTACAATACAGAGGATTTCTGTGGGTTGGAACACCATATGTTAGTTTTTTGTTCTGGTTTACCAAATTCCTGAAACAGCATTTGCTAATGTGGTTTTCATTGGTGTATCCTGTAGAACAAAAGTGCCTTTCTTTGTGGCGTGATGAAGACATACAGACAGAGAGAGAAACAAGGGACCAAAGTGTCTGACACCAATAAAGGACCAGATGAAGCCAAAATCAAAGTAAGAATGGAACCGTTTTGTGATTGAAGCTGTTTGTGTACATAATAAAATATCTTGGTGCTTTTTAGTATTTAGGTTTGTTTAGTTTTCATTTTAATTGACTTTTCTTCCAGGCTTTGCTGGAGAGGACTGGCTACACACTTGATGTGACAACAGGACAAAGGAAGTATGGTGGTCCTCCACCAGATTGTGCACACTCAGGGGGACAACCCACCATTGGTACTGAGGTATAAAACATCTGGCTGTTTCTTTAACATTAAGTGCATTTGGTTAAAGTGTCCGAATGATGAAATGTTGTTGATCTCTGTAGTAACCACGGTTACAGTGATGGCTTACCGCTAAGAGCTGACTGGACGCCAATTCCAAAATGTAATTCGCCTTTTTTCGTTACCTTATAATGATGCATATTTCCTCTTTGTTTAAACTTGGCAGATATTTGTAGGTAAAATTCCCAGAGACCTTTTTGAGGATGAACTGGTTCCCCTGTTTGAGAAAGCCGGCCCCATCTGGGACTTGCGTTTAATGATGGATCCTCTCAGTGGTCTTAACAGAGGCTATGCCTTTGTCACCTACTGCACTAAGGAAGCTGCACAGCAGGCTGTCAAATTGGTAAAACTTCTCTTCTACATTTAGAACAAAAAAATAACCAAACATGATTTAATTGAAATTAAGTAGAACTTAGAAAATCGACTTAAAAATGGTGCATCATGCGGATAGTGAAGCTTTGTTGAATTCTAAAAGTTGTAAAACCAACACTTAAAGAGCAAGTCACCCCTTACAAGAAGTGTATTTCACTCCCACTTCATGTTTGAAAAATGCAACAAATGCTGTTGCCTAGCAAACCGAGAGGGTGGAGCCACTAACAAATACACACACTCATGACATTGTGACATCATAATGTACCAGTTTACATCATAGCATACCTCTTAGCCAACAGCGGTGGCAGATTTAAATTCAAATGCAGTGAAGAGTTTTTACCTGACAACGGCACAACACTGACAGTTTCAGGCAGAAAATTTTAATTTTAACTAAAATGCACTAAAGTGCAAAACTATTGACTACACGTGTCTGCAGCACGATTAGACACACATTTATATAGTTCATCAGAAAAAATAGTTGATTTTGGGGTGACTTGCTCTTTAACTTAAACTTTGGTACAATTTAAGAATTCTTTAAAACTAAAGACAATCTACTCTACATCCACAGTGCAACAACAATGAAATCCGACCAGGTAAACACATTGGCGTCTGCATCTCTGTGGCCAATAACAGACTATTTGTTGGATCCATCCCCAAGAGTAAAACAAAAGAGCAAATTGTTGAAGAATTTGCAAAAGTTACTGGTGAGTTAGTACTGCTTTTATTATCAGTTAAGAAGCATTTTAGGAAGATTTATTGTGTTTAGTTTTTGGTGTTTGAAGGGTGATCCTATCCCTAAAACTTAGTGATGGTCAGTCTGAGTGTCTGCTGCTCACATCTAACCGGATGATTGTTTTTGCTTTTAGCTTTTTACCACATTTATTTGAAAGCTTTGCCTCTGCAACAAAAACGGTTATTCCCTTCTAAACCCTCTGTTTCGTCTATTTTTGTCTTTACAGAGGGTCTAAATGATGTCATATTATACCACCAGCCAGATGACAAGAAAAAGAACAGAGGCTTTTGCTTCCTGGAGTATGAAGACCACAAGACGGCGGCTCAAGCCCGCCGCAGGCTGATGAGTGGCAAGGTGAAGGTGTGGGGAAATGTGGTCACTGTGGAGTGGGCTGATCCTATTGAGGATCCGGATCCAGAGGTCATGGCTAAGGTGAGCGATGCAATATTATATTGTTCTCTTGTGCATGATTTAATGCATGTGGAAAAGTTTATTAAAACACTCTTTCTTTCTTTTTTCCTGCCAGGTAAAAGTGCTGTTTGTGAGGAACCTGGCATCCACCGTTACAGAGGAGACGCTTGAAAAAACATTTAGTCAATTTGGCAAGCTGGAGAGAGTGAAAAAACTGAAAGATTACGCCTTTATCCACTTTGAAGAAAGAGACGCTGCTGTGAAGGTATGACGAAAATAAAAAGGGGTGTTTTAGTAAAACCGTTGGGTGAATGAACAGGTTAATTTTGTGCCAGTAGTGGGAACGCCTTTGAATCTAGGCTGGCTTTGATTTTCACAGGCTTTAGCTGAGCTCAATGGCAAAGACCTTGAAGGAGAGCACATTGAAATAGTCTTTGCCAAGCCCCCTGACCAGAAGAGGAAGGAGCGGAAAGCCCAGAGACAGGCCGCCAAAACACAAATGTAAGCAAGAACAATGCAAATCAAGCTAACTTTGGCAGCCTGTAATTACCAGGACTCCTCCACCGTTCAGAGGAGACGTAGATTTCAGTGGTTTTTCACATGTTCTGGTTAAACTACTTACCCATTTTATCTCTCATCAATAGATGACTAAATGGTCATTGAAACTTTGCCTTTCAGCATTTTCCCATGTTTATGATGAATGTATTCGTTCATCCTCAGGTATGATGAATACTATTATTATGGGCCTCCTCACATGCCACCACCCACAAGAGGAAGAGGAAGAGGTGGGCGGGGAGGCTATTCTTATGCCCCTGATTACTATGGCTATGAAGACTATTACGATTACTATGGATATGATTACCACAACTACCGGGGAGGATACGATGACCCCTACTATGGCTACGAGGACTTCCAGGGGTCTGGCAGAGGACGGGCAACAAGAGGCGTTCGTGGAGCTCAGACCAGGGGCCCTCGTTCTATCACCTCCAGGGGCCGAGTGGGCTTCACTCAGCGAGGAGGCCTAGGAACAATCAGAGGTGAATGATATTTGGTTATGACCGCCATAACATGACTACCTAACAACTCAGTGTTGTGGCTAAACTTGGACTTCAGTCTGTTTCTGATTTCCTGCAATAACTTTTTAATTTCTTGTCTTTCAGCAGGGAAACGGGGCCGAGGGCGGTCCTGACCTGTCACAGTGGATACTGACTTGATGTGTGGGGTTACACCGTAAGCTGCAATGGATATTGACATGACAACAAGCACGACAAAAAGGTCCAATGAAATTCCAGCCTTACAGAAGAAGTTCCCCCTACCCCATTTTTTATTCTTAGAAACCTTTTTTCTCAGAAGCTGCCACCTTAAAAAAACAAAAAAAAAAAAACGGCCGTATGTTTCTGAACACTCGCCACAGCCTCTTTGCCCAGTCTCCCTGTATGTTGCCCTGATTTTCAGGGCTTTATGAATTGCCCTTACAATCTACCCCTTCCCTGTGCCCCAAACATGCCATTTTAAAGAAAAATAATAATTATTGAAGAAATTGCACTTTTTAAGTTCTTAGGTTTGAAGTGGCTCAAAGGAGCTTGATACTATTGTATATTTTTGTGCTAATTGCAATTTTATTGTCGGAGTATCCATGTTGTTTTTGTTTGACCTGGATGTTTGAAATCGAACATTTGCAGGGTTTTAAGGTGTACCCACCTGGCATGGATAAGTCAGGCATTCCAGGAAAGTGGTTCTTTTAAGAACATGTCTTTAAAGGGTTGGTTGACTACCTCAGTACAGAGGACTAAACTACCCGGCCTGTACTGTAAATAGGGAAACTATATAGATGAAAGCAGGGCTTGTTTTCATACAAAATATGCACAAGAGCTGCAGCGCAAAAACGATGTACTTAATGTAATATACTCCTTTTAGCTGCAGCTCTGCAGACTGCAAACAGTCAAGCTGGGCATGCAAACGATCTCATATGATGAGTCTAAACAAGCCCTACTTTTATCCTATTTTGAACTGAATTAGCTGCATTGCTTCTTCAGAGTATGTAGTTACTGGTTGTATAGTTTTTCGGAAAATGTTACGTTTTGTAAAGGCTTAAACATCACAGGCATCCAACTGCCTTTGATAAAAAAAAAAGAAAGAAAACAAAACAAAAATAAAGCCCTGCAGTGTCCCTTTTGTTACCACTATTATTCCAATGGGGTTTTTACTCATGAAACACATTTTTCAATAACCACCCTAATCAGAGAATAGACTATCCATAAGATCATGGAAATCGAGAAGATCCCTTCCCAGCTCACAAGGCAGCGACTACATAGAGCATCTTGGAAGTGAACCTTGGTGGGTGACTGAATTGCCATATTTTCCAGTCAGTGTGTGCCTAACCTGAGCTGCTGTGATGTGGTGAGGGATTACAGCCCTATAGTGGTTGAAGGGATACTGCAGTGAATGATTTGTTTCCAAGTATAGCATAAAGGAAACTGTTCTTCAATCTCAGTTTTCTACACAGTTAACTCCCTCAGTAAAATCATCATAACCACCTTTTGAAAAAAAAAAAGTTAACAGTTTTAAACTATTGTTGGTGGCCAACAACATTTTTTGCATTCCTGCAAATAAATTGTTTTATACTGTAAAATGGAGGTGAGTGTAACTTATTTTTGTAATAAAGTTTTTGATTTCTATCTGTGTCTTCCTCTTTGGATAAAAATAATCTCCATGTGTGTGTGTGTGTGTTTTTTTTTTATCACGCTGTTAAAAATGCAAAACTTGAACATTTTCATTATTTTCTTGGTAATGTGCGCCGTCACTGCTATTGCTAGTGTGAATTAGAACTTGGCGATGGTGCGTTTAAAAACAGTAATAATTTTTATCCATGATTTGACTGAAATAACTCACCAGTTGACTACAAGACATAAATTTCAAGCTGATTTGCAATCATGTGGTTGAGATGATTTATTCCGTTGTGAAATTGAACATTTATACTTTTTATTTGAAAATTTCTCAGGTCTACACACTTATTGTAGCTTTACAAATATGACTGAAAGCCCCATTAGTAAAGAAATCGTGAAATTAAATCTGCATTTGACCCGTCCCAGTGGGAAGCTGCAGCAATGGCTGCGCTCGGGAGCTACTTGGCGGTTCAACCCTCCTACAGAATCCCCGAGTCGAGCGGGAAGCCTGGCTCCCATTCTGAAATTCTTGGTATAATTTGAACGACCTCCCAGTCCCAGGTGGATACTAGGCCACCGAGAAGGGTTATTTTGGGTGTTGATGGGTGAATTGGATCACCCCGACTCGGCAGGTTATCCAATACATAATGCAAAACACGCGTTTTTTGCTTTTTTGAGTTGTGCTAAAATTGTGGGCAGCACCAGTGGCGCTACTAGCTAGTAGCAATGACACAGTAGAAAATGCCTTTTTTTCCAGATAATAAACACGAATTTGCCACATTTGCTGTGAGAAACCCCAGAATTACGCGACAGCAGCTTCTGCTCGGGGCGCAGCAGCGGAGGTGACATCACGAATATCCAGCGTTGATATCAGCCAGAAGTAATCGTTGCCCCTCAGTGGACACGGCGATGACAGCAAGAGCACCGCACCGCAGCCATTATAGCCCCAAACCCCGATCTTTGCTAGTTTTTCCGAACGTCTGTGGTTCAACGATGCGGTGTGATCATCTGTAATCCACCGAACAGCTGCAAACAGCCACCACGCCTGTCCGAAGCCAACGGAACTGACTTTTGGACCTTTTTTCTGTGACTTCGTGATGGACTCCAGTGGAAATCCACCAGAAATATCAAAACATCGCCTGTGACTGTACGTTCTCTACCTGATCAATACGTTAAACTCACAAAATGCGCTGGATTGTAGCCCGATTTGTCTCCTGTTTGATCGCTCTGCTGTCTGTTGTTTATTATCAGTGATATGAAGTAAGCTAACAGCCGAGGATGGTGTGCGTCAGAGCTTTTCTGCGGATGATAAGGCAGAGGATGAAGCTGGATCGGGTCAGAGAGTTGGGTCGACAGTATCCCGTCTTCTGCTTTCTGCTGCTGGTCTTACTGCTGTCCACTCTGCTTTTAAACAGGTAGGTTGATCAATGCGTGTCACAGAGCAAACAAAAACAAGCTGCAACATTTCCAATCCATGTGCTTTCAGACATATTCACATTATCATGGTGTTTTGGTCCTTCCTGGCTGGAGTTGTCACCTTTTACTGCTCGTTAGGACCCGAGTCCCTGCTGCCTAACATCTTGGTCTCGATGAAACCAAAAACAAAGGTAGGTAGCAAACAACAACAACAACCTGATGCATTACAGACATCATGTAGCTCTACAGCTTTGGGTTCATTGGAGGAGCTAACTTCCCTTTTCAGTCATTTCTGCAGGAGCTGTTCCCACAGGGCCATAGCTGTGCAGTTTGTGGAAAAATAAAGTGCAAACGCCACAGGTGAGTTGACAGGATAAACGATTAATCCCAGCAGATATATAAATTGATTTAAAATAATTGGTCTGTGAACTCGCTTATTCTGGGTCGGGCCACGGGGGTGGGAGCCAAAGCAGAGAGACCCAGACTTCCCTCTCCCCATTTACTTGGGCCAGCTCCTCCGGGGCAATCCCAAGGCCTACCCTGGCCAGCCGAGAGACACGGTCCCTTTAGGTCTTCTCCCGGTTGGACATACCCAGAAAATCTCATCAGGGAGGCTCCCAGAAGGCATCCTAACAAGGTGCCTGAGCCACCTCAAGTGGCTCCTCTCAATGTGGAGGAGCAGCAGATCTACTCTGAGCCCCTCCCGGATGACCGAGCTTCTCACCCTGTCTCTAAGGGAGAGCCCAGACACCCTGTAGAGAAAAACATTTTTGGTCACTTGTATCCGTGATCTCATTCTTTCGGTCACCACCCAAAGCTCGCGACCATAGATGAGAGTTGGAACATAGATCAACCGGTAAATTGAGAGTTTTGCCTTCTGGCTCAGCGCTCTGCACCTTGGCAGATCCGTACAATGCCCGCATCACTGCAGACGCAGCACTAATCCGCCTGTCAATCTCATGCTCCATCTTTCCCTCACTCGTTAACAAGACCCCGAGATACTTAAACTCCTCCACTTGAGGCAGGACCTCATCCCTGACCCGGGGAAGGCATTCTACCCTTTTCCGACTCAAGACCATGGTCTCAGATTTGGAGGAGCTGATTCTCATCCCAGCTGCTTCACACTTGACTACTCCAGTGAGAGCCGTAAATCACGTTCTGATGAAGCCAACAGGACCACATCATCAGAGACTCAATCCTTAGGCCACCAAAGTGGATCCCCTCAACACCTTGGCTGCGCCAGGAAATCCTGTCTTTAAAATTATGAACAGAATCGGTGACAAAGGGCAGCCTTGGTGGACTCCAACTCTCACCGGAAATGAGCCTGAATTACTGCCGGCAATGCATACTAAGTTCTGACACCGGCTTACAGGGATCTAACAGCCCGTGTCAGAGGGCCTGGTACCACATACTCCTGGAGTACCCCCCCCCCCCCCACACACACACACACACACACAGGGCCCCCCCGAGGGTGGTGAACCTCTTCTCCAAATCCACAAAACACAAGTAGATTGCATCACTTGGTTCTTTTTCCAACACAGCAAAAGAGTCGTTTTGCCTCATTTTTGCTGACGTTTCGGCTAACGCGCTATCCTTCCTCACAGCTTGCCGCTCTTGTCGGCGTCACTTCCTTCTCCGTTTATCCTCGGGCAGCAGAGGACGGTGTCGCCGTCCGCTGCCCATGCTCCCCTCTCCTTTGCCGTGTTGGAAAACAACCAACTTCTAAAATCACGCAACTCTTTCAACGTCATATTCACGGTAGTGGGGTGGTCTTTCAAGTTAGCATTAGCTCCAGGTTGCTGCTCTTCTTCCATGTTACTGCTAGCTTGTGACGAAGCATGTTCTTCCACTTCACTGCGTTCTCTTAAAGCGATTTTCTTGGATTTCCTGGGCATTTTTGTTGCAAAAAAATAATACCCAACACTTTCAGTCTATGTTTTTTAGGTTTTGAGTTCGATACGTTGGGAAAACGAGTAATAAAAGTCGGGAGCGTTTGCTTTAGGCAGCCATCATTCGACCCGCCAGACCGGAAGCCCCTCGGCCGATATTGATATTGATGCTGACATATTGTCCGTCCCTAATTTTTAGGTCAGTTGGGTCACAGCTGTTCAAAAAGAAAAAAATATGAGAAATTGATACTGGTCTCTAAATCCTGAATTGGTGCATCTCTAATTGTAACAAATCTTTATCGATACGCATTTTTACAATATTTCATGCAGGGAATAAATAAACAGGCTTTAATGCTGCTTTTAATTAACAATACTGTTTTTTTTAGACCGACCTTGTTACTGGAAAACTATCAGCCCTGGCTTGATTTGAAAATTTCCTCCAAGGTGGATGCTTCTCTTTCAGAGGTAATGCATAACCATATTCAACACAAATACACCTATTAAATCATTAATCCATGTCATTTCCTGTTTGAATAGATCCTGGAGCTTGTTTTGGAAAACTTTGTCCATCCGTGGTATAGGTAAGCTGCTTCTTTAGTTGGTTTTTATTCATATTTTGATGGAATGGTGATTGATTTACAACATGATGGAACGTATTCTTTCAGAGAAATCACAGATGATGAAGCGTTCGTGGATGAGCTGAGGGTGACTTTACGATTCATCGCGGCTGTGTTGGTTCGCCGAACCCAGAAGGTTAAGACTGTTAAGACTTAACGACAGAAAAATCCTCGAGTCGAGTAAATGTTCATCAGTACGTCTCTTTCTTTAGGTGGATGTGGCTTCAGTCATCACACTAAAGCTTCTCAAAGTTTCCATGAAGCACATTGAGATCATCAGCAAGGCGAGGCAGAAAGGTGCGGCTGATTTTATCCCCGAGTTGGATTCCGATTGTTACAGAAGAATCCTTTTAACCGTGTTTTCTGGAGCAGTGAAGAATGCAGAGTGTCTTCAACAAGCGGCCCTGGAAGAGTACGGTCCTGATCTCCACGTGGCTCTTCGCAGTCGCAGAGATGAGCTCCTCTACCTCAGAAATCTGACCGAGATGCTTTTTCCTTACATCCTGCCTCCCAAAGCTGCAGAGTGCAGGTAACTAACAGCTGCAGCAGGAAAATATGAGACAAAACAAGTGTTTTCATTTGTGCACCGCTGAAGGAGAGCATTACTGACACCAGACAGAAAAATACCTTTAATGGGGGGTTTCCATTACCTGAACATTAGGGTAAATTTAGCGAGGGGGAAATTGACCAGGAGATCCGAAGGCCTGGTCGCCGCAGCTGTCGTGTCTCCATTTACAGTTTGGCCCGTGCTAAAGCGCCAGCGCGTCGCGACCGCCGCGTTGTGAGTAGGGCTGAGACGATAATCACTAAATCGTACGATAGATGAAAATGAACTCCATAGTTCTTCCAGCCTTGAACTGTCGGTCTTTGTCAGACACGTGACCTGCATGTCAACCACACCCCCTTAGCGCTGTTTTACATGTATGACTCACATTGCTAGGGGAAGCTGAAGTTGAAGCAGAACAAGAGTCAGAAGGATGGATTAAGGACGAACGCATAAAACTGTGAAGGAGGCTAAAGATCGGTACTTTCAGAAATTGTCCACAATCGGTAACGTAGATCTCTACGACCTCAAAGGAAACAAGTGGAACTCAGACGTCTCATTACTGCCAAAAATATTTCACCTAAGTTAAATAAAGGTTGAATAGTTTCATTCTATAGGTGTACTTGCATTATTAGGATATATTAGCATTACATAAGTGGTTATTTTGGTCTCGATAATGTTGGTTATCGTCAGTAATTTGTTGGCAATATATCATCCAGCTAAGTTTGTTATCGTCCCAGGCCTAGTTGTGGCTTGTGTTATAGATTGGTACAAAACGTGCCAACCACTCGTGTTTTCCTAAATGCCGGTTCTCCGCCCCGTATGCATTTCCTATTTCCTGCTAAGCTGATGTCATTTCTGACGGCATTACAACCACTCGGCGGCGTTCCCACCCACCCACCAACTGCACCGGGCCTTTTACCGGGCCACTCCAAGTACCTACCCCCGGTACCCAGAAGGTTCCTGAAAACGGCCATTCGGCCAAGTGGAGACACACGCATGTGGGGATGTTCCTGTAAATTTACCCTGATGTTCCGGTAACGGAAACACACCTATTATCTAATTTCCTGCTTCTTTTTACCTTCCTTCCTCCCAGATCTCTTTCTCTCCTGATAAGGGAAGTCTTGGCTGGTTCTGTCTTCCTTCCTTCAATGGACTACTTGGCTGACCCTGTGAGTGTGGACAGTGTTAAGGACAGATAGTGAGAACTGTTCCTCCCTGAAGCCTCTCTGCTGCTTCTTGTTCTTGAGAGAATAAACCGTAACTATACTCTGGATGATCTTGATGTGAGCCTTTAAGATGGACTTATCTTTCTTTTTCCCGGTTTCAGGACACAGTGAATCATTTAATTTTAATATTTATTGACAGTTCTCCAGTAAGTATATTTCCTTGAACTTTAAATGTGATATTGCAGATTAAATGTCATTTGTGGACAGAAGAGAGATTGTTTTTTTTCTCTCTCCAGCCTGAAGATGCCACAGAACCTGCTTCAACACTGGTCCCGTTTCTACACAAGTACTCTGATTCCCGCAACAAAAAGCCCTCGGTAAGCGAATTTATTCATGAAATTATAAATAACTCATGTCCTGAAGGCTACAAGCATGCCGCCTCCTACTCAATAAGCAGGCTGGTGCTGTGTGGGATAATTTTAAGCAAAATAAACACTTAGCTTTTTTCTTACTCTAGGTTCTGAAGTTGGAGTTAAAGGAAATTAGAGAACAGCAAGATCTTCTTTTTCGTTTTATGAACTTCCTGAAACAAGAGGGAGCCGTCCACGTGCTCCAGTTCTGTCTTGCAGTTGGTGAGTATGTCTTGTTTGATTCTGGTCTAGTAAAAATAAAAGTTTTGGCCTTCTGTCACCCTTTTTGTCTGCAATAACAAACCAGCCCCAATGTCTTTTCTAACTTCTCAGAGGAGTTCAACGACAGGATTTTGTGCCCAGAGCTGTCAGACTCGGAGAAGATGATGCTACACGAAGAAGTGAAGAAGATCTATGAGACCTACTGCTTGGACGAGAGCATTGACAAGATCCGCTTTGACCCATTTATAGTGGAAGAGATACGAAACAGTACGTAAAACCTGAATCAAACTGCGCCCGTCTTAATCAGTATGTAAAAAAGACAGTGGAACTTTAATCGGAGTAATTTTCATCTTTCTTTTGCAGAAAGACAAACCAAACTGATAGTCTGAGCTTTTTATGTTTGCTTAAAGGTGCAATAAGTAAGAATTTTCCTGTAAAATATTCACAAAACACTCTGTTAGTCTGGCAGGCCATCCTATATATGTAAATATATAGTCTGGCCACGACCCATTAAAACAACACATTCATGGGGCGACATCTACGGTTGTCATTTAAAATTTCTTCTTGCGCAATTGGACTGCGCTAGGACCATTCAGATCAACAGACAACATGACGTATTAATAGCTAATCAGTCAAAAGGGCAGCCTGCCATACAGAAAAAGAAGTAAATGTATCGTTTTACAAAGAAATGACTTAAGTGCTTCTCTGGTCATTTCTCGAAGACATGCTCAAGTCTAAATCCTCTGAAGTTGTTTCAAACAAGCGCTGTTCCTGCGCCGACGCCGTCTTTGTTGTTTTCCTGCAGCCCAGCTCTAGTGCTAAGCCCGTCCAATAGGACGCTGTGATTGGAAGGACACAAACTTGATGGGACCTGCTGATGGTACAATGGAACATGGCTAGACCGATATCTTTTGCCACTGCTACGGTTGGTCTAGATTTGTGGTTTAACACCAGCCGGCAAAAAGCACCATAGTTGTGGACAAAATATTAACCAGTAACCGGAGTGACTCAGAAGTTATTTTTGCACCCCTGAGAAGCCAGTGTATCTTTTTGTTTTACTTTAAAATCAGGTAAAGAAAGCTAGAGGCTAACGAAGAGCTAGCAACGCTACCGGTGAGTTAGGAGCATAGTGGGAACTGGGAACAGCCATGAAACTCACGAAAGCGGAGTGGGGTGGGAGTGGACACCTTTTGTCGTAGTATATGGGCTGCAGTACCCACGTTTGACCATAAGATAGCATTCTTACTTCGTGCCCCTTTTCATTATACTAAAGCATTAAAATCAGGCATTTGGAACAACAGCATTAAAACATTAGTATCTCATCATGCCCTTGTCCTACTTTGATTATCTCACTTTGAAAGATAATCACAAAGTGATTCAGAACGGCTACTTAAACTCTTTAACTGGTCAGAAAGTGTGAAGATCTCAAATCCAATCCTCACCCTAACATTTTAAATCCATTCCCATTTAAGTAAAAATGCAACAATGTTCCTAAGTATTCCTTTTTTCAGTTGCCGAGGGCCCGTACGCAGATGTGGTGAAACTTCAGACCATGAGGTGTCTGTTTGAAGCGTACGAGCACGTCCTTTCTCTCCTGGAAAACGTTTTCACTCCCATGTTCTGCCACAGCGATGAGGTTTGTGTCCACAGCAACTTAATAGCAATAATTACATTTGTATTGAATTTGCTTGCATCATAAATCTTACAAAAAAATTACATTTTCGTCATTATTTTCTCACATTTTCATGTGATCATTGTTACACGATTGGCGCTTAAAATATGATCGTGATCGTCGAATTTACAGCTTATTTGGAGCAGGATGACTCAGCTGTTCTCTGATTTGTCCAACCACCATCAGCCGTGTCATCAACACCAGAAGTAGCTAATAAGCGGTCTCTGGCCTAATGCCAAGCTGCCAAGCCCAATTTCACCCCTCAGAGGCTAAAACTGGGTGGACTGGAGTGCTGCTTCGATCCAGCAGACCGCTTCCCTGCTTGTGGAATATAATATATTGCTGTTTGTTCCTGATCCGAAATAAAGGACTCAATCATTATTTAGGCATTTAAAAAGACACTATGCAACTTTTTTCATATTTTAAAATAATTTTCTTGAGCCAGTGTGTGCTAAAATGACTTATTACAGGGTAATGAAAGGCCACCCAGTCCCGATTGCCCCCTTGTGGCCAGAAAATTCCACTTGCAACTTCAGCGTGACGGTCCGGTCTGTTTGAGCTTCTCCTGTAGAAACAAACGAAGGCTGGGGAAATATTTAGCTGTTAGATTAAGGTGCTAAAGACGATTGCACAGCGAGGAGATAGATTTTGCTTTCGGTTCTACAAACGGACACTAGGGGGTGCCAAAAGCAAACCAAAACTCCCAGGTCTTCCTTTAAAATAGTTTTCTTATGAAATTTATTTCTCATTTCATCTTAGAAAAACTTCAAATTTAAAACTGTTATGTCTTTTTGCAGTATTTTCGCCAGCTTCTAAGAGGGGCTGAGTCCCCCACCAGGAACTCCAAGATGAGCAGGTACGTTTGGTTTTGGAACAATCAAAAAGCTTAGCGTGAAAAAAAAAAAACTCAATCTAACACATTTTTTCCAGACAAGATTATAATTTCTGTCACATCAAATGGACTTTAGCATTAGTTGTTTTGTAAAAAGTCACATTTCATTGTCACCAATGGCTCTCTAGCTTCAGGGCAGCCCAAGCCTATGCAGTATAATGAAAAAGGAAAGATTATAAAACTAAAAAGAGATCAAGGAGGATTTATTGTGCTTCCTATCTTGGGGTGTGGTGTGTATCTGGACCCTTCCACTAACCCATTGTGAATATTATTCCAGAACTAGCCTCAGTTTGGATGACATCCGGTGAGTATGAGGCATTAGTGTGCTGATTAACTCTGTGACTGGCTTAGCAGAGCTGCACGCAAGATGCACCTCATCCGTGCCTAAAGAGGGCCACCTATGGCCTTCATTAATAAATCCTCTGAATCTGGGTCTGTTAGACGAGCGCAGGTTTGGAAAATGAAACCTAAATGCAGAGAAAGCAAGATTAGGAGTTTATTTGGGGAATGTTGCAACCATTGCATGAGTCATCAGTAGCTGGATGTATAGCTATGGGTTTGTGCTTTTATTTTGGTTATAAAGGCTTCCAGAGCAACGTTTATACTTTTAATAGGACTGATTTTACTGGTGCATTTGTCCCATCTAAGAGCTAACACGCCCTCAGATCTGTGACTGAAACTCCACTCAGCCTGTTTGGCCTCCTCTTACTCCATCTCTGTCTGGCCACCACCACGCCGTGTCTGTATGTCCATTCTGACTTTCCTCTCCCGCCACTCACCCATGGGGGACGCCACCCTGTCCTGGTCATAGCTTCTGGGACTGGAGCCCCGAGTCCCCGTCCTCTCTCTGCACCGCCTCCGGCAGCTCTTCACCTGCATCTTTTAACTCCCTCCATGCCCAGTTCACAAACTTCCCATACGGCTCGCAACCCCACCGCCACTCATCGCCCAAGTAAGTCAGGGTCCATCTATGTGTCACAGTGAAGTGTGATGTCATGCTGACCATTATGGGTCCCAGTTTGACCCCAGTCCCAAGCAGATACCTGCATGGTAGGCCGAATGCATGGATACGTGTTTTTTTTATCCACTTGTGATCCACCTTTGATGTGATTTGTTACTTTTAACAAAGCAGTGACTCTTCTGCATACGGAGGTTTTGTCATCTAACAACTGAGAACCTGTGAGGTTTACGTTAATATATTTGCATTTGTTAAAATTCACTCACAATATCAGTATTCACTGCTTTGTGCTGCTTTTGGTGTCATCCATGGCGGTGCTTTACCATTGTCCTCATCAGACGACTGCAGTCATGCAACACAGTGTGCTGCTGCTGCTTCTTTATGCCTCCTTCTCCGCCAGTCTAAAAGCTGCATGACATCTGCTGTAATCATTTACATCTTCTCCATCAGCCGTTGCTCAGTGTGCTTCCTGTTTGGACTGCAGGAACACGTCTAAGAGGGGCGAGTCCTTTGGGATCAGTCGCATTGGCAGTAAGATCAAAGGAGTGTTCAAGAGCACAACAATGGAGGGAGCCATGCTCCCGTCCTACGGGCTGGTGGAAGGAGAGGATGATATGGTGAGACCAGAAGCCATTTCTAGAGCTTTAAAGGGCTTTTTATGATGTGGGTCATTTATGTGTTTGACAGAGAAACATTCTTTTCTTTAAATCTACTTGCAAAAGAAGCATCAAACCTCTTTAGTCCTTTGTGCCACTCCGGTCACCACCACATGGGGGCATTTATGAGTCGAAAAAGTAGTGGTGAAGAGGGAGCTGAGCCAGAAAGCCAGGCTCTCGATTTACCGGTCGATCTACGTCCCAATCCTCACCTATGGTCATGAGCTTTGGGTAATGACCGAAAGAACGAGATCGCCGATACAAGCGGCCAAAATGAGTTTCCTCCGTAGGGTGGCCGGGCTCAGCCTTAGAGATAGGGTGAGGAGCTCGGACATTCGGAAGGGACTCGTTTGGGCATCTGGTCAGGATGCCTCCTGGACGCCTCCCTGGGGAGGTGTTTCGGGCATGTCCTGCCGGCAGGAGGCCCCCGGGTCGACCCAGGACAGTTGGAGAGGTTACATCTCCAGTGTGGTCCGGGAACGCCTTGGGGTCCTGCCGGGGAGAGGACGGTCAGAAGCTCCCTAGTTGGGATGCTGCCCCTGCGACCCGGACCCGGATAAGCAAAGGAAGACGACGACGTTGTTATTCTGGTTGAAGTTACAGTGCATTTATTTTGGAGAATCGTCTCAGTGAAGCACGGTGTTGGCAGTATCATGCAGTGGTCTTAGTTCTCACAGTGATTAATTCTAGTCCCATATCTTCATCTTTCTTTTTCCTTTGTTCAAGGTGGAGGAAGCCATGATGGTGCTGGAGGACGACTCCCCCATGGAGGCGGTCTCCACCCCTAGCACCCCTCGGAACCTCTCAGCCTGGAGCATCACCATCCCGTACATCGATTTCTACGACGATGATGCAAAGAGGGAAAGGATTCCAGTTTTTTGCATTGACGTGGAGCGCAACGATCGGAAAGCAGGTTGATTTTTTCTTTATTCCTCACGGAAAGACTTCCAGAGAGCTTGGCCTGCTTCTGTGCAAGTTTTTGATTTCTAATTGAACTTATCAGTAAAAAAAAAAGACCCTAAATGTTTGTTTTTCCTGCAGTGGGACACGAGACGGAGCACTGGTCTGTGTACAGAAGGTACCTGGAGTTCTATGTGCTTGAATCAAAACTCACCGAGTTTCATGGTAGGTTAAAATAGAAGGCTGGTGGCCTTGTTGCATCCTTTTGAAGTCGCACCATTTGTCTGTTGAAATAAAAATGAATTTATTGTTTTATTGATATAATTTTTAAACATTTTTGTTACCCACTGTAGGATCATTTCCAGATGCACAGCTGCCTTCAAAGAGAATAATCGGTCCCAAGAATTATGAGTTTCTCACATCAAAGCGGGAGGACTTCCAAGAGTACCTTCAGGTAGATCTCTGACGACTCGATACGAACTCCCAAAACTAAAATGAAGATGTTAAAGGTGCAATAATTAAGAATTTTAAAGTGAAATAATCACAAAATAATCTAGGCCAAACCGGGATGTGGTCTTTGTTTACAAACTGTTCTGCCTCCTCCATACTTCCTGTTATGTGTCAAATGCAAGCCCGCTGGGTTGCCATGTCTGTGCCGGTAAATGCTGCTGCATCGGCATTTGTACCGTAATTTCCGAACTATAAGGCACACCTTAATATATAAGCCGCATGTGTTTTCGCTCTCGTTCTGTCTCTCGTGCTGCATTTGAGCTCACGTGGTTTGTTTTGCTGTCGTTTCCTGGAGCGAACTGTTTGTCTTGCGTGAACTATCTTACTCTTGCGCTTCCTTGATCGTGTGCCCCTGGCAGAGGTGGAAAGTAACGAATTACATTTACTCACATTACTGTAATTGAGTAGCTTTTTTGTGTATTTATACTTTTGAAGTCGTTTTGAAAATCTGTACTTTTACTTTTACTTGAGTACGTTTTTTAAAAAGAATTGTAATTCGCTACATTTTAAATCATATTCGTTACTGAGTAAAAATAAATCGTAGACTTAATAAATTAAAAATATTGCGTGTAGCAGCGGCGGAATAGAAAGAGACGCCTGCATGAGCGCCGTGTCTAAACCGTGGGGGGTGTACAGTTTAGATAACGAGGACAAACAGCCATTTTTACCGCAGTTTTGCTCAAAAACATCAGTTCAGTCCCTGTGATCCACTCGCTGTTTACCTCCTCTCTCCCTCCTCTCCTGTGGGTTGGAACCCGCACCATCGCGCACCGGTGTTACGTCATCGGAATTCTGCTCGGTTCGGCAACCAGACTCGGTTCCGTGTTTGAAATGTGTTTCCTTACCGCTCCCTACCGTTTAGTGCCCATAACAAGCGGATTCTCAGCGCTTTGCTCATAAAACAGAAGACCTGCAGGCCTCTGTGAGATAAAACATCCTTATACTGTTCATGTGTAAACATTGTGCTCCCTCCCTGTGTCTGAACTCAGAAGATGCTCCTTGATGCCACAGATATGTGATGATTTAGCTTGTTTATTTATTTTACTCCAGAATAAGAGATTAAATTATTACTAAAGCAGTTCAGTGTAGTTAAATTAGTCATTTAAATGATTCTAACATGCTGCAGTGTGTGTGTGTGTGTGTGTGTGTGTGTGTGTGTGTGTGTGTGTGTGTGTGTGTGTGTGTGTTACACATATAGGACTGCATGAGACGCTGGTTTCATCAAATCCATGCATCTTATTTCTTGGTTGAAGTAATAGTGAACAAATAACTTGTATTTCATAAATAATGACGTCTCAATAGTGTCTAAGATAATGTTTTATCTTATATTGTACCTATCTGTGGTCTGGGAGGTGTAACCTATCATGACACAAGCCTTTTAAAACATGTTAAAGTGTTACAAGAGGAGATAAATGCATGAATTTAAAGTTCATGTTTGGAGACCAACCTTCACAGTGTGGAGGCTCACGCTGGTGAGGAGACACCATTAGTTCTAGTAACACCTGGGCTCCCAAGGCCTGTTCTGACAGGATGGACGTTACGGGACCCTTAAGGATTCCAGTTGGATTATTGGAGGATTATTTAGGAGGACTGGAATGAACACACTGATTTCTGTGGTGAAGGGTTAAATGAGTGAGTGAACCCACTACCAAGGATGAACTCTAACTTTAAAAATCAGAAAGGAGCTCTAGGATGGACACGAATAAAGGAACTGTAATGTAGAGGTAAAGTAGGGCAGGGCCAACGTTAGCAGCTGAAATGTTTGAATTTTATTTAGCTTGTTATGTTATTTGACAGGTTAGAGCACAGTCTCATGTTAGAATTTTGTCATGAAAACATTGAGATACCTCACATGCTGATGGGAGCTAAAAATATATATTTTTTCTCAAAATAAAGAATAATTTTAATCACAATTAAAATCTATAATTGTAGAAAAACCTCGTCCAATCAATGTGCACGTCCTGTTCTCACTGACTGGATAGAAATCCCTCCATCAAACTGTGTGTGTATGTGTGCGCGCCATCGACATATAAATATTGGACAAGGCTCCAATAACACATTTTTGAGGCTAAATGGGAGGTGGCCACCACCGCCATTTTGACCGTGTCACAGGTTCCGTCAAGCCCAGACAATTCCACAAAAGGGAAGAGAGGTGGAGCTGAGGGTGGGGCTGTAAGGCTGGGATCAACTGACGACACCCGGTCGAACTAGCTACAAGCTAACCTGAAGCTAAAGCGGAGGTGGGAGCTAAACTAACGGAGGTAGCAACCTAGCTACAATCGGAGTTAACTGTGCACAACACCAGAGCTTCTGAGTCAGAGATACGCCGAGCTGCGGGGAGGGGAGAACCGGGTGGAAAACATCGGTCTCCTGAGAGCTCCACAAGCCGATAGTCGGAACCCAGCTCCACCAACATGTTATATTTCAACCCATTTTCTAAAGTGCAGCATTATGTTAAATGCACTGGGTTTTACCCTATTACATTTAAATTTCATGGTTAAACAGTACATGTTAAAATCTAAGCTCAGCTCGGCAGTGACCTAAAATACATAAATATAATTTTACTTAACGAAAAAAATGAAGTGGAGACTCCTTGGACGCTCTATTAGTGCAATTAATGCCACAGCAAGTCATTTTGTCCAACAATTGCACAAAAAATATCCAAAAAAGAATACACACATACAGAGACTCAAAATCCCGGAGCAGTTTCCAAGCCAGACCGAGGCTCTACTGAGGCCTTTCCACGGAGCTAGCTCTGTGGTCATGTGGGTCTGATGCTCATTAATTATACAGAATTTTAGGCTTTTAATAAACTTAAACAGAAGAGTGAGAAAAAAAATTCACCCCCTTCAGAGTTGTCATGAGTGTAAACTAGATCATTTAAACAAAAAACATGTTTTGGTACCAGGCTGTAAACATGTTTATTTCTGCTGTGAAATTGGTATTTTTAACATGGGAGTCAATGAGGATTGGCTCGCTTCTGACACCAGCCCCCAGCGGATGAGGGTGGAACTGCAATTTTTGGTACTTCGGGGTTGGCCTCAATTTTTCACCCGCATTGTGGGGGCTTGGTGCGCGCGCACATACGAGCAAATTGCTAACTGGCGTTGTGATTTTGCACTACTTAGATGTAGCCATCCTTACGCTGACAAAAATTTAACTAAGTAACTTTTACTTTGAGTATATTTTATTTATACTTGAGTAAAAAAAATGATCAATATATTGGTACTCGTACTTGAGTAGGAAATTTTAGTACTCTTTCCACCTCTGGCCCCTGGTGACCATTAGCTGTAAAACATCCATAGATAAGCCGCACCATTGTTTAAGCCACAGGGTTCAAAGCAAGTTTAAAAAGTAGCGACTTATGATGTGGAAATTACAGCAATTTGACACCAGCAAAAAGTAGAAGCGTTGTGGAAAGAATGAAAGCCAGTAAAAGGAGCAACCCAGAAGCAAAACAAAGTGAAACATTTTTTGTTTTACTCAAATATTGATTAAAAAAAGCTCTAAAAAGATCTCAAGCTTCTTTTTTTCAGTTGCCAACAACTGGATATTACAATATTTATCTACTTATCAACTTAATGTGTATGACTCGTCTTCCCTTGTCATCTCTAATCTTCTGACGTAGAGCCGTAACTGGCAACAGCTGCTCAGAGTGGAATTGTTTGGATGAATGGACTACCATACCCAAAATGTAATTCTTACATCATCCACCTTTAAAATAAAATCAAACATCCAATGAGACAAACTCTCCAGAAAAAAATTAGAACGAGTGACCACCAGAGCATCAAAACTAATTGGAACGCCTCTCCCCTCCTTGGATCTGCTTCACCACAAAAGGACACTTCATCAAATCCTACCCTCTGGTAGACGATATAGGTCAATTGCTTCAAGAACAACCCTGTTTATGAACAGTTTTATTCCGACTGCCATAGGATTTCTAAATTACGAGGGTCGCTAAGCTTGTCTGATCTATCCATCCATCCATTTTCATCCGCTTATCCAGAGTGGGGTCGCGGGGGCAGTAGCCTAAGTTGGGAGGCCCAGACTTCCCTCTTCCCAGCCACTTGGGCCAGCTCCTCTGAGGAATTCCAAGGCGTTCCCTGGCCAGGTGAGAGACATAGACCCTCCAACGTGTCCTGGATCTACCTGTAGGTCTCCTCCCAGTTGGACGTGCCCGGAAAACCTCACCAGGGAGGCGTCCAGGAGGCATCCTGACCAGATGCCCGAGCCACCTCAACTGGCTCCTCTCGATGTGTAGGAGCAGCGGGTCTACTCCGATCCCCTCCCGGATGACTGAGCTTCTCACCCTCTCTAAGGGAGAGCCCAGCCACCCTGCAGAGAAAACTCATTTTGGCCGCTTGTATCCGTGATCTCGTTCTTTCGGTCACTACCCAAAGCTCACGACCATAGTTGAGGGTTGGAACGTAGATCGACCGGTAAATCAAGAGCTTCACCTTCTGACTCAGCTCTCTCTTCACCACAACAGACGGGTACAACGCCTGCATCACTGCAGATGCTTGTCTGATCTTCTACAGTATTGTGTGTTATGTGTCTTAAGTGTATTAACGGAACCACGCTCTGTTCAAACCATGTACTGACCGGCTTACTGTGTGGTCATTAAAGTAATCTGAAACTGAATCTGAAGTGTCTTCGTCTTCCTCCGCTTATCCGGGTCCGGGTCGCGGGGGCAGCATCCCAATTAGGGAGCTCCAGGCCGTCCTCTCCCCGGCTTTGTCCACCAGCTCCTCCGGCAGGACCCCAAGGCGTTCCCGGACCAGATTGGAGATGTAACCTCTCCAACGTGTCCTGGGTCGACCCGGGGGCCTTCTGCCGGCAGGACATGCCCGAAACACCTCCCCGGGGAGGCGTCTAGGAGGCATCCTGACCAGATGCCCAAACCACCTCAACTGGCTCCTTTCGATCCGGAGGAGCAGCGGTTCTACTCCGAGTCCCTCCCGAATGTCCGAGCTCCTCACCCTATCTCTAAGGCTGAGCCCGGCCACCCTACGGAGGAAACTCATTTCGGCCGCTTGTATCCGCGATCTCGTTCTTTCGGTCATTACCCAAAGCTCATGACCATAGGTGAGGATTGGGACGTAGATCGACCGGTAAATCGAGAGCCTGGCTTTCTGGCTCAGCTCCCTCTTCCCCACGACAGATCGGCTCAGCGTCCGCATCACTGCAGACGCCGAACCAATCCGCCTGTCGATCTCCCGATCCCTCCTACCCTCACTCGTGAACAAGACCCCGAGATACTTAAACTCCTCCACTTGAGGTAGGACCTCTCCCCCGACCCGGAGGTGGCAAGCCACCCTTTTCCGGTCGAGAACCATGGTCTCAGATTTGGAGGTGCTGATCCTCATCCCAGCCGCTTCACATTCGGCCGCGAACCTACCCAGCAAGAGCTGAAGGTCAGAGCTGAATCTGAAGTGTTCTAAATTAATTTAAATTTCAACTCAAGTTCAAAAAGAAGGAAGTTGAAATTGATCTAAATCTGATTCTGATAAATCTTCCTGATTCCATAAATTATTCCTGAAAGCAAGCTGAGGTGCAACATTTCAGCCGGAGGATGTTCACTCTCTTCTATTGTTGAGGAACAAGTTGTTAAAACTACATCACAACTCCACCGTTATCTCAGCGTTTTAAAAAATATGGTTTGTTTTGAGCATCCCATGTTAGATGGCTCAAGTTTTCAGAACAAAATATAAAACGATAAAACAAAAAAAACTTTGAAAGCCATAACGACAAACACACACCTCTGCAAATTGAAATAGCTGTGTAACTATAAAATATTATGCAGAAGTGAGTCTGCATTGGTCAAAACCTCATTGGGGTTGCTGCCTTTAACTGCAGTTCCAGCATCTGTCTCCATGACAACCCCAGTAACTCAACGTTTCTGCTTATGTGCACCTTTAACAGAAACTCCTGCAGCACCCGGAGCTGAGTAACAGCCAGCTGCTGGCCGACTTCCTGTCTCCTCACAGCATGGAGTCTCAGTTCCTGGACAAGATGCTACCTGACGTGAACCTCGGTATTAAAACAGATGCTCTCTGAACTTTATATGGAAAGTGTGACGAAGATAAATGAGATGAATTGCCCTTGAACTGCTTAACACGCCAAACATCATGCTAACCTCTACTTGTACTATGAAGATGTATCTGTGTGTAGGAGAGCCATACATCACTCAGATTACATGTCTGCTTTTTTACAGGGAAAATTATTAAGTCGGTGCCAAGTAAACTGATAAAAGAGGTGAGGAATGTGTTCATACAGACTGTTTGTCTTTTTCTTTTTACATCTCACTTTTTTTGTTTAAATATATCCATAATTTAAAGAGATGATGCGCTTTTATTCAGAAAGGACAGCATCTGGAGCCGTTCATCCAGTCCTTCTTCAACTCCTGTGAGTCTCCTAAACCCAAACCAAGTCGGCCCGAGCTCACAATCCTGAGCCCCACCTCAGAAAACGATAAAAAGGTCGGTAGTACAAATTTCTCCTTCATGCATGTTTACACCCAACAAGTGTTGCATTTAGTTGTTTTCTTTGCAGCACAAAACTTTCTGCAGAATTATAGGTCTTTGTCAAATTTTTGATGCATTTGAAGGCAACAAAATATTTCATTCATCGCGTTTCTTTTGCAACCGACCAGACGGTCAGAATTTGTCCCGTTTTTGGTGGTTAAAATAGTTTGTTACAATCAAACAAAAGCAAAAAAAGAATTTTGACGTTATCAGAAAAAATGTTGTCTTCTCCAGCTTTTTAATGACCTCTTCAAAAACAACGCCAACCGTTCAGAGATGACGGAGAAGCGTCACAACCAGAACTACTTCATGGAGATGATCACTGTTGAAGGGGTGTATGACTACCTAATGTATGTGGGTAAGTCAGTGTTGCTGTTTTTTCTGTTCACATAAAATATTCCTACATCTGATTTATTAAAGAAAAAACACATTTGCTGTAAAGCTGAATGTAACAAGCTGTAGCAGCTGCAGATAAAACCAACGTTTTATTATTAGCTGAAAAGAAGGACTTATTTCCTCCTTTCTGTACTTAAAATGTGAGCAAACGTTCATGCATAACTTAAATGTTAAAACAGAAAATAGAAATAGTCGGAAATGTTTTGTTTTTGTGCTTAAAAATGTTACTTTTTTTTCTCTTTTCTATCTTTAACCCAACACCAAAGAGTTTTTAACACTTTAAGCCTTATGATTTCAAACTGGTTTTGGTGATTCTTGAGCCAGAAACTTGAGAAACTTCCCATTGGACAGCACTCCATTTAAAAGATCGTCGCTCCATCCATCCATCCATCCATCCATCCATTCATCCATTCATCCATTCATTCATTCATTCATTCATTCATTCATTCATTCATTCATTCATCCATCCATCCATTCATCCATTCATTCATTCATTCATTCATTCATTCATTCATTCATTCATTCATTCATCCATCCATCCATTCATTCATTCATTCATTCATTCATTCATTCATTCATTCATTCATTCATTATCGGCCGCTTATTCAGAGTCAGGTCGCGGAGGCAGCAGCCTAAGCAGAGAGGCCCAGACTTCCCTCTCTCCAGCCACTTGGGCCAGCTCCTCCAGGGAAATCTCAAGGCATTCCCTGGCCAGATGAGAAACATATGGGCCATTCCCATCTGTATCGGGTCGGCCCGGGCCGGGTAGCGTAGGTTGTTTACATATCTGGGTGGCCTGGTATTTTTCCGGGCCAACCAAGGCTCATTCTCAGCCCTCTTCTCGAGGGGTCTGCTTCAGGCCGACCAGGGCCAACACACCCACTGCTGACAGCAAATTCACACCTTCCATTAGAGCAAGCCTCTGATTGGTGGGTAGAATCAGCCCACATGGGCTTAAGGCAAGGATGTGTGGAATCAACCGGGCCAGGCTGGGGCCGACTGGGGCTACCCGGCCCGGGCCGACCCGGTACAGATGGGAATGGCCCAATAGTCCTTCCAGGCGTGTCCTGGGTCTTCCTTTAGGTCTCCTCCCAGTTGGACGTGCACAGAAAACTTTACCAGGGAGGCTTTCAGGAGGCATCCTAACCAGATTCTTGAGCCATCTCAACTAGCTCCTCTCGATGTGGAGGAGCAGCGGGTCGACTCCGATCTATTCCCTTTTCTCTAAGGGAGAGCCCAGCCACCCTGCGGAGAAAACTAATTTGATTGTGACCATAGGTGAAGGTTAAAATGTATATCGACCAGTAAATCCAGAGCTTCGCCTTCCAGCTCAGCTCTAATCATGCATTCATTAAAACTTGAAAATGCAAACACCTTGTCTGACAACATCGTTATCTGCAAATTCTGCAAAAGCAAAAAAATATATCAAAATTTTGGACGACAGAAGATTTATCAAACCAAATAATTTCCAATTTCTTTTTTCCCTCCAATGTCAAAAGGTCGAGTTGTGTTTCATATCCCTGACTGGTTGCACCACCTGCTGATGGGGGGTAGGATCCTGTTTAAGAACACCCTGGAGGCCTACACAGACAATTGCATTCAATTCAAGCTGAACCAGGTGGTCCAGGAGCACCGACTAGTCTCACTCATCACCCTGCTCAGAGGTGCGCCAGGCTGCTGCTTTTGCTGCTGCTGAGTTTCTCTTCAGACACGTTTTCATTTGTAAAGGTCTGATCTTCCAGACACGGTTTTCTGTGAGAGCAGTTCCCCCCGCTCGGTCCAGGACAAACAGAGCAGAGCCAAGAGGACATTTGAGGAGATGATGAGCTATATTCCAGGTATTCAGATAGTTTTTTTTGTCACATGCTGCTATTCTAGGATGTTGAGGGGAAATTTAAGATCAACTTTTTTAACCCAGATGTTTTATCGAAATGTATCGGAGAAGAAGCCAAGTATGAAGGAGTTCGTCTGCTGTTTGACGGACTTCAGCAGCCAGTTCTCAACAAACAGGTCCAACACACACTAAACTTTTCACAACACACTACTTCCATTCCAGTAAAATTCAACTTATTTTTGAGAGGGTGCTCACTGCAGAACCACAAAGGCAGAGCTTCACCAGAAGGTGGAGCTGCACCAGAGTCAGCCCCGCCCATTCACGCAAACTCAGCCCAGCCCACTGACTTCTTCTGTTTTTGTTTTTTAACTTTATCGCAAACTAACCTGACCCATATGAATTACGGCTGTTACTAGTTTACAATTGTTAATGCTATGCTCCAAACATGCCTACAACAGCATTTTAGGCAGACTGCTTATAGTATGATCTCTGGTAGTCCAGTGGCATAATGGTCTGACTCAAGATTTGTTTTGCCTTCTGCTGACTCCGGTTCGACTCTCGGGGTTGGTAGTAATCTATTTTCTTTGTTTTGTTTTTTCTGAACAACCTTGAATGATATAAATTGGTATCAGGGTGTTGCCATGTTTATATAAATAAGCTTTGTGAATGCGTAAAAACATCCCAACGCTGTCATCAGCATAGAGTAGCACTTTACATTATATATAAAATAATGATAAATATGCCAATAATATAACCTAAAATAAATGATGTCCTAAATGTCTGCCTTGGGGAACACCACACGATCTATCAAGAGGCTCAGATCTACTTAACATCCACTGTAAAAACAGAACCACTGTAAAAACAGAACCAATCAATTTACTTAATTCTCATAAATTTGAGTTTCTGTATCGAAGATTATAATCATACCTGAAAAGTCTTGATGTGGTCGATCAGATGATTGTGTGTGTGTGTGGTTGGTTGGTTGGTTGGTGGTATTTTTTATTCAAACAACTTTTCCTAAAATTCCTGTCTATCCCACACTGATTTGTCTGCAAACTTCCATGTTTAGTTTCAATATTACTCACTTTAGTGACTTTTCTACTCCTCTGCTTTTTGCCTTCCTCAGCTGACGTATGTGCTGCTCGACATCGCCATTCAAGAACTTTTCCCTGAGCTAAACAAGGTAAACCCGTTTCTAAAATAAAGTTTTTCCATCAATGTTTAGTTTACCTTAAAGGCTGACTATGGAACATGGACAATCTGGCGATCCCTGGTGTTCAGAGGTGGTATTGCAACAACAGGACTTAATTTTCCAGCCGTTGGGATGTTAGGTCACTGCTGACAAATCATACAGGATAAGGACTAATTTCTACTAAGTTTATTTTACTACAGTATTTACCTGTATTTAGACCTCTTATGATGAATTATATAAGTGGAACCCGTATTCCCTCGCCCAGACATGGGTCACCGGGGCCCCCCTCTGGAGCCAGTCCTGGAGGTGGGGCACGTTGGAGAGCGCCTAGTGGCCGGGCTTTTACCCATGGAGCCCGGCCGGGCACAGCCCGAAGAGGAAACGTGGGTCCCCCTTCCCATGGGCTCACCACTTGTGAGAGGGGCCAAAGGGGTCAGGTGCAGTGTGTGACGGGTGGTAGTCGAGGGCGGGGACCTTGGCGGTCTGATCTTCGGCTACAGAAGCTGGCTCTTGGCACATGGAATACCACCTCTCTGGTGGGGAAGGAGCCTCAGTTGGTGTGTGAGATTGAGAGGTTCCGACTAGATATAGTCGGACTCACCTCAACGCATGGCTCTGGCTCTGGAACCAGTTTCCTTAAGAGCGGTTGGACTTTCTACCAACGCTTGTCCAGGTGGGGACGGTATGCTGCGGACCTCTACTCAGGACGTTGTGGATCGGTGGGCAGAATACTTCGAAGACCTCCTCAATCCCACCGACACGTCTTCCAGTGAGGAAGCAGAGTCTGGGGACTTTGAGTTGGCCTCTCAAATCTCTGGTGCTGAGGTCACTGAGGTGGTTTAAAAGCTCCTCTGTGGCAAGGCTCCAGGGGTGGATGAGATCTGCCCGGAGTTCCTTAAGGCTCTGGATGTTGTGGGGCTGTGTTGGCTGACACGGCTCTGCAATATCGCATGGACATCGGGGGCAGTCCCACTGGATTGGCAGACTGGGGTGGTGGTTCCCGTATTTAAAAAGGGGGACTGCAGGGTGTGTTCCAACTACAGGGAGATCACACTCCTGAGCCTTCCTGGTAAGGTCTATTCAGGGGTTCTGGAGAGAAGGGTCTGTCGGATTGTTGAACCTCAGATTCACGAGGAGCAATGTGGTTTTTGTCCTGGCCATGGAACACTGGACCAGCTCTATACCCTTAGGGGGATCCTGGAGGGTGCGTGGGAATTTGCCCAACCAGTCTACATGCGTTTCGTGGATTTGGAGAATGCGTTTGACCGTGTTCCTCGGGGGGCCCTGGGGGGGGGGGGGGGGGGTGTCTCTGGGAGTATGGGGTACCAGGCCCTCTGGTACGGGCTGTTAGGTCCCTTTATGACCGGTGTCAGACCTTGGTCTGCATTGCCGGCAGTAAGTCGGGCTCGTTCCCAGTGAGAGTTGGACTCCGCCAAGGCTGCCCTTTGTCACCGATTCTGTTCTGTTCAACTTTTATTGACAGGATTTCTAGGCACATCCAAGGTGTGGAGGGCATCTGTTTTGGTGGCCTGAGGATCACGTCTCTGCTTTTTGCCGATGATGTGGTCCTGAACGTGATCTTCAGCTTTCGCTGGAGCGGTTCGCAGCCGGGTGTGATGCAGCTGGGATGAGAATCAGCTCCTCTAAATCTGAGACCATGGTCTTGATTCGGAAAAGGGTAGAAGGCCTTCTCCGGGTCAGGGATGAGGTCCTACCTCAAGTGAAGGAGTTTAAGTATCTCGGGGTCTTGTTCACGAGTGAGGGAAAACTGGAGCGTGAGATCAATAGGCAGATTGGTACTGCATCTGCAGTGATGCGGGCGTTGTACCAGTCTGTCGTGGTGAAGAGAGAGCTGAGTCAGGAGGCGAAGCTCTCGATTTACCGGTCGATCTACGTTCCTACCCTCACCTATGGTCATGAGCTTTGGGTAGTGACCGAAAGAACGAGATCGCGGATACAAGCGGTCGAAATGGGTTTTCTCCGGAGGGTAGCTGGGCTCTCCCTTAGAGATAGGGTGAGAAGCTCGGTTATCCGGGAGGGGCTCGGAGTAGACCCGCTGCTCCTCCACATTGAGAGGAGCCAGTTGAGGTGGCTCGGGCATCTGGTCAGGATGCCTCCTGGACGCCTCCCTGGTGAGGTTTTCCGGGCACGTCGAACCGGGAGGAGACCTAAAGGTAGACCCAGGACACGTTGGAGGGACTATGTCTCTCACCTGGCCAGGGAACACCCCCAAAGGAGCTGGCCCAAGTGGCTGGGGAAAGGGAAGTCTGGGCCTCTCACCTTAGGCTACTACCCCCGTGACCCGACTTCGGATAAGCGGATGAAAATGGATGGATGGATGGATTTATCTGTTGAAAAATATAAATTTGGTCTTCTGGGCTCAGAACCAGCTGCTTGATTTGTCAAGTCCGCCATTTTACACAGTCCCGACCTCGCCTAGCTGAGTGGACCTATTAGTGCAATGGGGCCCTCTAGTGGCTGGTAGATGTAAACATAAACACAGTGTCGTGCTCAACAGAATAAAAAATAGATTTATTTATCTTTTTAAAAATTGCTTTATAAGGAGAAACTGTACACTCATCCTACACACTTCTGAATGTCCCGTGGAGGCATTATTATTTTTAATATAGCTTTTTATTAAAATGTTCCATATTCTAACTTTAATCCTGAGTTCATGCAGTTTTTATTCATTTAATTACTATACACTCAACTAAAGGATTATTAGGAATACCTGTTCAACTTCCCCTTAATGCAATTATCTAATCAACCAATCACATGGCAGTTGCTTCAATGCATTAAGGGGTGTGGTCCTGGCCAAGACCATCTGATGAACTCCAAGCAGAATCAGAATGGGAAAGAAAGGTGATAGAAGCAATTTTGGGCCACATTGTTGTTGGTGCCAGATGGGCCGGTCTGAGTATTTCACAATCTGCTCAGTTACAGGGATTTTCTCACACAACTATTTCTAGGATTAGAATGGTGTGTAATGGGAAAAACATCCAGTATGCAGCAGTCCTGTGGGCGAAAATGCCTTGTTGGTGCTAGAGGTCAGAGGGGAATGGGCCAACATTCAAGCTGATAGAAGAGCAACTTTGACTGGAATAACCAGTCGTTACAACCAAGGAATGCAGCAAAGCATTAGTGAAGCCACAACACGCACAACCTTGAGTTGGATGGGCTACAACAGTAGAAGACCCCATCGGGTACCACTCATCTCCACTACAAATAGGAAAGTTAGGCTACAATTTGCACGAGCTCACCAAGATTAGACAGTTGAAGACTGGAAAAATGTTGCCTGGTCTGATGCATCTCGATTTCTGTTGAGACATTCAGATGGTAGTCAGAAGTTGGCGTAAACCATCATGCCTTGTTACCACTGTGCAGGCTGGTGGTGGTGGTGTAATGGTGTGGGGGATGTTTTCTTGGCGCACTTTAGGTCCCTTAGTGCCAATTGGGCATGGTTTAAATGTCACGGGCTACCTGAGTGTTGTTTCTGACCATGTCCACCCCTTCATGACCACCATGTACCCAACCTCTGATGGCTACATCCAGCAGGATAATGCACCATGTCATAAAGCTCCAATCATTTCTAATTGGTTTCTTGAACATGACAGAGTTCACTGTACCACAACAGCCCCCACAGTCACCAGAGCTCAACTTGATAGAGCATCTTTGGGATGTGGTGGAACGAGAGCTTCATGCCCTGGATGTGCATCTCACAAATCTCCATCAACTGCAAGATGCTATCCTATCAATATGGGCCAACATTTCTAAAGAATGCTTTCAGCACCTTGTTGAATCAATGCCACGTAGAATTAAGGCAGTTCTGAAGGCGAAAAGGGGTCAAACACCATATTAGTATGGTGGTCCTAATAATCCTTTATGTGAGTGTAAATACTCCTAATTTCTATTACTAACTTTTTAGCTGATGAACTGTTTCTTTTTCTTCCAGCAGGCACAAAAGGAGACTTCTATGATGGCTCCGTGGATGTGAACGGGTCGTACTGTAGTGCTCTGGCATGAATTCTTCCTTAACTAAACCACTCTGGAACTAACACTCAGTTTTGGATTTATGCTCATAAAACAAAGAGCTCAGTATTTCTGTTCACTTCTGGAATAAATTGTCTTTAAATATATGTAATTGATATGTAAATAATCAATCGTCATACAATAAACAGCAGTGGGATTAATAATAAACCTGTTAAATACAGAAAAATATGTTGTTGTTTTTTAATAAAAGGTTAAAAATATCAATTGTTAGTAAGTGATTTGATTTTAAATTTTAAATAATTTATGCCATTTCCTTCTAATGCTTCAAATGACGTTCTGGAAAGTAGTTGGGTGTCTCTTTAAATTGTCGGAGTGATATAGTTTAGATGATCATAAAGGCAGTTCTTTGAAGAGCTTCTGTCTTTTTTTCTATTTGTGTTATCTCATTCTCCCAGAGGACACGGGTCACTGCAGAAGGTCTGGGACGGGCAGAGAGTCAGCAGCAACAAGCCAGCGCTTGGCGCGCGCGCACACACACACACACACACACACACACACACACACACACACACACACACACACACACACACACACACCAAATCCAAGATGCTTTTTGCAAATCCTAACCTGCAGAAACAGCTGAGTAATAGAGTCATCTAAACTGTATCAATGAGGATAGAAATCCTCCTGCAGATAATTCAGGTTGATTCTCCCTGATTTGTCTCTGTCATCTTGAAAATACCCTCACCCCACTAGATGAACATGTCTCACTCACCAGCACCACTTAGTGGTTAAAGACAAGCATGTTTCATAAAAATATACATTTAATATGAACATCTGATCATATATTAGAGGTGACTCTCAATAAGGGTGGGATCACTTTGAGCTAGGATAGTTTTCTGGTGATTATACCTTTATTTCAGTTTCTCTAAGGATGTCCTCATGCCTGTGAGAACCAGTGTTCAGACTGTTGAATCGACAGCAGATCAACAAAACGCTCCTGTCTGATCAAATGAGGCAGACGTCGCTGCTATTAATAAACCTCTTTGTGTAGAAACTACTGTCATGTAAATGAGTTCAGTGATGTTTAAATCATGTTAACGGCATCATTTATTTATGCAGCACATTCACCTCATTTGTAATATCAACGCGTTATCTGTTCATGACATCAGCTGTGATGCAGATCTGCAAAGTGACAAACGGAGGGCAGGTCAGGCGCCTCACACTGATTTACTGAGTCATAAACTGCAGTGTGTGTGTGTGTGTGCACACACACATGCGTGCATGTCTGATCTTCAAAAACCAAGTGATTGATGTGCAACATGTTCAGATCAGCCAAGAGCTGCATCTGATGCAGTCTGACGTGTGTAAACGCAGATAAACAGATTGTACTTGTGAAGTGTAACCCCACCACACACACACACACACACACACACACACACACACACACACACACACACACACACACACACACACACACACACACATACACACACACACAGTCCAGGTCCAGTGCTCCTTTAGATGAGCAAACCCACTTTATAAACCCTTGCTTTGATCTCAAAGCTTTTTATGATGACAACATTTTCATAAAACTGAAACTGGATCACGAGTAAAAAGACATGTTGATGAAATATTTTTTATTGGCGTTAATTAATGGCATTTTATTTAAAAGGTTCACAATTAGGACTGTGAGAGAGAAAAAAAAGATACTTAGCAAAATATAAAATATAACATTTCCTTCTCTTCTGAGTTTTACTAAGTTGAATTTTATTATTCAACAACAATTAGTTTGATCTCCTTTGACTAACATCAAGTAATAAAAGTAAATGGTAGATTTTTACTATTTCTGTCCTGAAATATTACAACTGCATTTATCTGGTTTTTATTTGATCCTTAAACTGATTTAACATGAGAATTGTTTGATAAAAATCATGCTTAAACAAATGAATTTAGAACCCATCTAACTTTCTAAAATTAATGTATTGATTATATTTTAAGACTTATCAAGTTTGTGTTAAAATTAAGTTCAAATTCAAATAATAAAACCATTCTGCTTAGTTCATACAAAAATAATAAATCTAAAGCCATAAAACTGTTAGTTAAGCCTGCCTGACCTTGATGAAACAGAAAAGTTAAGAACTATTAACATAATTATTACTATTTGCTTCTTTTAAAAAAACTAATTGGTTAAAACATGTTCTTTTGCTTCTTCTACGTGTTTTCAACACATTGGGAGTATTTTATTTGGAACAAGAACTCTGTTGATGTCTTTTTTTCTGGTCCAGGAACTAGAAGTGAGCCACATCACAGCTGAGCTTCAGACGGCAGGTTTTGGAGTCTTATTTCGTGATATTTGGACATCTCGCCATGGATTGGATAATGGCAACATGACTCTACCACAAACTTTCAACGTTGATGTTTTATCTCAAAAAATAACACAAGTTTGAAGGAGTTCCGCTGTGTGGTGGATTTGCTAATGCTAACAATTAGCTTCTACTAGCCGAGATATTCTCTGCTGTTCCCTGGATGCTGAAACATCAAAAGTCCATACATTTAATTGACAGTGTGATGTAGATCTGTCAGGATTATCAAATCCTAGTGTTTCACCGTCTATTTTCTATCAGAAGTGGATGCGCGTACCAAACTATTTTCATGTTCAGGCTGCATGAAAGACTCTGACAGATTAAATTCAAATATGATTTTTAAAAGTGGATTTTCAGTGTTCCACACCTTTAAATAAATAGATCATGTTTCCTTTTAGAAACTAGAAACATAGTTTACATGTAAATCTGTTTTTTAGTAAAGATTGTAACAGAATGAAATGACTGTTTTCCACCTAAAAGTCATTTTCCTCCTCAGCAAGAACTAATCAGCATGAGATATTGTCTCAAGGTCATGCATTTGCTTCTAAAACTTTTCCTTTCCAGCCCAAGAGAAGAATGAAGACAAATGACTCTTTCTTTTTACTAAATCAAAGAACTCTATTTTTAATAAAGCTAATCAAACAAAGTGTTAGTCAATAATAAGATGTTGACCAATCTGTGAAATGACAATGTTATGATTAGTATTTTTTAATACGTAATATGACTTTAATCTAGCTGCAATATACATCCTGATCACACGTAATGTAAACGCATGACACATTGCTTTTACTCATCCAATCGGAACATTCCTTTCTGAAGCGTGGCATAGTCTCTGTGGTGTTTATAAATCTGCCCAACTTTGATTCGACCATAAATCAAAACATCCAGATTAATAAAACCAGTCCCAAGCCATCTTAAGTCAGTTCACCGCATTCTAAGAGAAGCATCGGACCGGCCACCAGGACTTCCTTTTTAAACAAAGAACCAACAAGCTGGATAAAATCTGTTGCATTTTACCAACCAAGCAACGGTTCCTTTCAGAATTAAAGTTGAACTCACTGACCCTCCGGGTCCATCTGACGCTGCCAACCAACTGTCGCTTTTTACCTGGAGACCAAAGACTAGTCTGTCGTACTGCTGACGCTGTTTCATCGGCTCCGGTACCGAAAGGGGGGTCCGAGGACCTGGCATTCTGGATCTGTACGGAGGTCTCATCCTGAAGGGTATGTGTGGAGCGACAACATGGCGTCTCATGTGTTTATGAAACTCCGATCATAGCTTAAGAGCAAAACATCACTTCATCACTCAGACGTGCTTCTCCGGATACGAGAGTTCTGATGACAAACATCACTCACACATACACCATTCATCTCACGTCTCATTCACACCAAGATCCATCCATTCACTTAAAGTTTAGAGTTAGTCTTGTTTAAAATTGTTTAGAAATAAATCTTCTTAAACGTTTGAAAGGTGACTCTTTCTTTCCTTGTCTCTCAGTTAATACGAAGTGTTACATAATCCCCGCAATAAAAAGTTCCAATATTCCGGTTAAAAGTACCCAAAGATCCATAAGATTGATTTCATGTTTACTATGGAAACTTATGTCCTATGGTTCATTAAATAAATGTAAATTTAACCCTTTAAAATATCACGATGAAAAAAAAAATGTTTATTTTTCATTTAGAGTCTTCTGTTAAACAAAAATTAACCATGGTGATCCAAGACGGTGAACTAAGAGATAAATCCCCTTAAAATCATGCAAGCTACCCACTTTTAACAACATTGAAAAAAGAATTTTTTTCCCTGGTAATAAATTGCTTTTATGTTTTATTTTATTAACTGTTCTGGAAAATGCAGGCTCTAGCTGCATCCACACAGTTCTGTTTACAACAAGGCGCTCTAGAAGACGGGTGTAAAAAACCCATTAAAGAGCGCAGCTTGCAGAATAAGTAACATAAATCAGCACACTCAATGAGGCAGGCACATCTACAAAAATGATTAGATTTATCAACCAATCTCTTTTTTGTGGTTACTTCACAGCAGTAAAGAATGATGAACAGCTGTTAAACACAATGTTTAACATGTATTGTTAATTAACTGTGATTTATTTGAGCGTCCTGCATCTCACAAAAAACAAAAGATGAAATTATCTTTACATGCATGCATGTTTATGCTCTAGAAGGATTTTATTGCACAGTGAAGTTGCGGATTGCTGCCTTGCAGCAAGACGGTTGCAGGTTCAACGCTTGGCTGGACTCTTTCTTCCTCTCTTTTACATTTTTTCCCCCAAAACACTTGCATGTTCGGTTAACTGGCTACTCAAAGTTGGCTATGAGTAAATCGATGTTTCAGGTGTCCGCTCCAGGGTGAAATTGCAAGTACAGAAAAATAAATAAATTCTACAGCAATAAGGGGTTCTTTAAAAAAAAGACTCACTGCTTTCTAATACTTTTGAAATAAACACAGAGGTTGCAAAACCTGCTAAATGTATGCAGGTTTGGTTGTCAGATAGTGCTGGAAAGCTGCAGCTCATTAGCACTTGTTGGACTACTGAGCAAACAAACACAAAATCAGATATCTTCTTTCACACCAATCAGTCGTGTCTCACAATCATACATTCAGCTCTTCTAATGTCTCAGCGTTCACAGTCTACACTGTAAAAATACCCTGAGAATATGCTTCAGCAGTTCATATAATGTGGCTGAGTGAATAAATGACATGCTCGCTCGTTTCCTTGTTGTTTGGCCCACCTCCACCTTTTGCAACTAATAACGGCTTGATGCGAGTTTCCCGTACGGACAGTCAGTCTCTAAATGGATCTCCAGTAAAGCCAAAATGAGTTTGACACCAGCAACATTTGCCAGTTATTAACAGCACTTAGCCTGTTTCCTGTCACGTGCCTTGCTCAAGGGAATAAAACATAGTTTTCCTCGGAGCATTTAGGGTGCACTTTCACTCCTCTTTGCCTCTGCAAAGCCTTAGAAATCGAACGAACCCAGGGAATGGGCACAAATGGGGCGCAGGACTCCATAAAGTGGCACAGTCCTTTAACATGGCAGTGACAGATTCTCAATACGATCGTCAGATTTGGAAAGTTCGAGCTCGCCCCTCCCCAGTTGGAAATAGAAAGTCATATCAGTCTAAATACATTTTTAGCCAGAGGCCTTTGAGGGCTGATTGGTGGAGCAGAAAACACCACATCCCATCAGACCGGGCTTGGGTCCACTGCAGAGAGACGGGTTTTCTAACATGTCAACATGTGTCCTACATTTCACTCTTTTATGGGGGATGACGGCGAAGTCATCAGGTTTTACTTTGTGATAAACAAAAATTATTATATACATTTTCTATTGTTACTGCATAATAATTATAACATGAGAAGTTTCATGGGGGTTTTAGGACCACTTTTGGGATATTTACGAGACTAAAGATGGATAGTATAAAGTATTTTCATAAGTACTTACCATATGATAAAGGACTGTGAGGGGCTCATTGTGATCCATGTGTGTGTTTATTCAATATCCTTGATTTCAAGCATTGTTTTTTTTTTTTTTTTTTACTAGTTTAAGGCTATTCTGCATTAGTTGGACATTTGGTCACACAGCTGCAACACTTACTAATAAGACTTGTTTTTGCCAACTACTGATATATTTGTCCAGCTTATTGGATTTGAAGTTGTGCTAGGTTGGCTGAAGTATGACATCCATCCATTTTCATCCCCTTATCTGGAGTCAGGTCACGGGGGCAGCAGCCAACCATCGAGAGGCCTGGGCATCTGGGATGCCTCCTGGACACCTCCCTGGTGAAGTTTTCCAGGCACATCCATCTGGGAGGAGACTTAAGGGAAGACCCAGGACACGCTGGAGGGACTTTCTCAGCTAATCAGGGAACGCCTTGGGATTCCTCCAGAGGATCTGGGCCAAGTAGCTGGGGAGAGGGAAGTTTGGGCCTCTCTTCCCGCACGACCTGACCCCGGATGAGAATGGATGGATGGATATACCAAACTACTAGATGACGGTCGTACAATTTTGGTAGTAAGCACCAAAAACCCTGAGATGGAATTTGAACACGAAGAAGAGGAATAAACAATAGTATATGTAGCACTTCTCAAGATAAAGATCACAAAATGCTTCACAAGAACAAAATTTCAAAAATAAAAAGATTTTTTTTAAATATAAAAAAATGGGAAAAGTAAAGACTGTGATAAAAAGTGTGAGGGAAGGGAAGAAGAAAATAAATTAGAAAAAGGTAATCAGTGGAAAGGCAGAATTGGTAAAAAGAGCTGAGTGAGAAGGTATGCGAAGAATCAACCGAAGGTCACACCAAAGCCAGCGTGAACAGGTTTTCAGCTGCTTTTTAAAGGAGACCACTGAGTCCACTGATCTCAGGCTCAGGGGGAGAGAGTTCCAGAGGCCTGGGGGCCACAGCAGCAGATGATCCGTTACATTTGGTCTTTAGCTTGGTGATGAAAATCATCCGACAGTTTAAAAATCCTGCCTTGGCCTTAGTTTTTACACAAATCCTTCAGGAATCGGTCAGATCTTACACAGACCCCTTTTTTCTGCTTCAATCCTACATATTCAGCTGCACAGCAGTGGGTAAGATGCTCTCAGGCCCCAGATTCCGGTCATGGCCGACCTATAGCAGCTCAGCGGGGTCACCTCTCCCACATTTCATCTCCTAAACACACAAATCAAACGGAGTCGCTCCCTAGCACTAAGGTTTTGGGTCTGAGTAGAAGGGGGAGGGTTGACTCAGAACAACTTGGGATCTGTCCTGATTTGGATTTGGCCTATTTGGTCTCGACTTCTCCAGCTGTAAGTTACTGAGGACAGAAAGAGATGACCGCAGTGTAATGCTTGTGATCGCCTCTAAACTTCAGCATTAGAAACAAACCGGTTTTTACTTGATTAACGCCTCTTTAATCAAGTTTTATGTAAACAAGATCTTGCTTTTTCCAGGTTAGACACCGATTGACAGACAGATTAAAAATTGTAACCAAATCCAAAATCCTTATACAATTTTTTAGCTAAATTGATGAATTTCAAAATAAATGTACAAATAATAATCAAAAAAAGCTCACACGTTCCCAAATCTACATGAATTAAAAGGCTTTCTTGATATATCTATAATTACGTCTTTGGGGTCAGAGTAAGGTGGGAGGTTGCTGCCTTGTGTTTAGAGATGAGAGCAGATAACACAACAGACTCAGAAGCCACCACATGCTACTGCTGTCAAACTGGGACAAACCAAAACTTTTCAAACAGAAGATGACAGCCAAAGGGGCAGAGTTTAGTTAAGCCTAATTCTTTAATTTTTGTGTGTGTAAATTTTTAATTGATTTGTTATATTTATACAAGGAGGCTGTAGTGTGCAGTGGCTAGCGCTGTAGCCTTGCATCAAGAAGATCCTGGATTCAGATCCTGGCCTAGGGTCTTTCTGCAAGGAGTTTGCATGTTCTCCCTGTGCATTGTTGATCTCTCCTCAGCCTACAGTTCTGTGTCTCTCTACTCACGAGCTTTTGGAGACAGCAGAATATTTGAAGGAGCAGCAAAGCTAAATGCACAAAGGTGTCAAAATCCATTTCAGGAGACTTAAAAATAGGAATCTTTGTTAAAATTCCTGATCTGAAAAAATCTTTATGAAGCTAAAATTTTCCAGATCAAATGTTATTCTTTCCGTCCACGAATATGACATCCTTCCATTAAAATGAGATTTAGAAACGGTCCTTTAAGCCAGATTTCAAATTTTAATGAATTTGTTCAATTATTACTAAAAGGAAAGAGATAAACTTTCTCCATCACAAATACCAGATGTGCATTCCATTGTTCCTTACAACCTGCACTGGTTTATTTTATAAAAGGATGAAAATACTTTCAGCTTTTTATGAGCCACAAAACAATGTGTAGCATCTTTTTTTTTTCTTTTTTGTATTTTGAATTGGTCTTTTCATACAGTTTTTTCTGAATATTCATTGACTTTTCTGTTTTCTTTCTTTCCCACATCTGCACGGACCATAAACCAGCCTGTTTGTCTGTGTGGTGGTGCAGCGCTGCATGCTCAGTGGAGGGATACAATCACAAACATACAGGATGGTTGTTTTCAGATTAATCCTGCCAGTTTTGGGTTTCCCTCTGCCGAGCTCAGACTCTGGAGGAACGACTGCTGCTGCTGTTTGCTGCCTGTTGGGAAATTTAACAAATCACACATAAATGTTGCTATTTATGATCAGCAGGTGCACATTATTACCTTTCATTTGTTTTACAATTCGTAACTCACCAGAGATTAGAAATAAAACAACATATTTTTACTTTATCTTCTTTGTTCAAGAAATTGAAAACCTTTTGCTTGCTTGTGTATTTTATGCACACAAATGATTGTCAGAACTTATATTAGTATCACAAAGTTGTATTACACACACACACACACACACACACACACACACACACACACACACACACACACACACACACACACACACACACACACACACACACACACACACACACACACACACACACACACACACACAAGGTTTTATATATATTTACTGAATGGAAATCTGCTTTTCCAGCAAAACCTTCTGGGCCTCTCAGATGCAAACTCACATCCATGTGCAGAGAAATTTAACATTTTAATTATTCAACGAATTTATACATTTTGGGTGGCGGCAACGGGCTGCACAGTGGAGCTGTTGCCTTGTAGCAAGAAGGTCCTGGTTCGATTCCCGGCCTGGGATCTTTCTGCATGGAGTTTGCATGTTCTCCCTGTGCATGCGTGGGTTCTCTCCGGGTGCTCCGGCTTCCTCCCACAGTCCAAAAACATGACTGTTAGGTTTATCGGTCTGTCTAAATTGTCCTTAGGTGTGAGTGTGTGTGTGTGCATGGTTGTTTGTCCTGTGTGTCTCTGTGTTGCCCTGCGATGGACTGGATCTCTGTCCAGGGTGTACCCCGCCTACTTGCCCGTTGACCGCTGGAGATACCCCCCCCCCGCGACCCTGCATGGACAAAGCGGGTTCAGAAAATGGATGAATGGATGGGTGGTGGCAACAAGTCATTCTGAGCTCTGATATTAAATGAACTGAACAGATGCAAATGGTTGACAGTTTCATGTGTAACTGATGGCGACTCATTGATGGTGACAGCTCGAATTCGCACATCAGATGTGATTCCTATCAGAAAGTGTGAACTGTTCATCCTGGCATGGACCAACGCTGCCTCCACACAGCTGAATCCTGCTTTTCTTGCTTTTGAAGTATTGATAGAAAGCTAATATATAATTACAATTTTTTTTAATATCTCTGGCATGTTCGGATGTTGTTATAAGTGTGTGACATCAAATAAGAAAATACGTTTAGCCCATATTAAATAAACAAATTAATTTCAGATTGAAAAATCAGAAAAAAGACAAAGTTGAAGGCTGAGCAGTTACAGTGCAGAAGGTGCAGCATAAGAAACATTCAAAGGCTGATGAATACAATTGGGCACATTTGAGGTCAAGAGGAAGCTTATTCTATCTGTGTGCAGCATAGTAGCTAAAAGCAGCTTCACCCTGTTTGGGCTTGAAAATTTGCGGTACTTCTGCTTTGAGGTGCAGCTTCCTGACCTGCTCGTTCGAGAGCTAGCAAGTTTAACCTGTTGATTAATGCAGCATTGTTCAGCAGTTTACCTCCCATTGTTGTGGCACTGTTGCTGCTGTACTTCATAAAAGGTAAAAATCAAGATCAAGCTTGTTCATTGTAGAATGCCAAAAAATATAACCGCCATTTTAACGCCACAACCTTCCTTCTTATTAATTAACATGCTATTTCGAGAACGTTTCTGTTAAAAAAAAACCTTATATCACCTTATAACGAGAAACTTCCTTGCATGGGTGTAGTTATTTTGCACCCCCCCCCCCCCACACACACACACACACTTTTTCCAAAGTCGATTTTTGTCCCCTGCAGTTTTTACCATCCAAAAACAATATTACACTATACTGAACAGACACTGGTTGAGCACTAGGACCAAGCGGAAAACAACAGCTAGTGTTGATGCCCGTTTACCAGTCAACACATTCTCACTACCAGCGCGTCAAAAACAAATGCTTGGTCAGCCACCCTCCGCGTCAGACCCCTGACACCAAAAGTGCCCTTTTTCGTCACTTATGTGCGAAAAGGGATTTTTCCCTTTTCTGACTGCAGATCCCAATGCAGCGTAAAACTGACGCGTTGGGATGTCCACAGCCAAACAAGCTCATTGTACCTCACCCTAACCTTATCCTCTTGTTATTTAACCTTCCCCTCACCCCTATCCTAACCTTAACCATCTTGCTAGCGAACACATTAGTGATGTGTCGGTCGCTCTAAAAGCCGGCTCTATGAAGTGAACTAAGGGAGTAGTGATGGGAATTCCGGCTCTTTTTAGAGAGCCGGTTCTTTTGGCTCAGCTCACCAAAAAGAGCCGGCTCTTTCGGCTCCCAAGTGGCTCCTCAGATTTTCAGTTGCGTAGAGTACATTTATAACCAAAATAATGCAAAACTATATGTTAAATGATTTTCTAATGTAAAAAAAAGCAATATATCAAATATTTGTCATTTCTATGGATTTAATAACTGAACACTTTAAGAAATCTCCACTTTCCAACTGCTGGCGCTAATTTTCTCACCGTCTTTGTCGCACTCTCCTCTCTCTCTCTCTCTCTCCCTCTCTCGCCTTTTTCCTCCTCCTCATTCCCTCTCGTCTCCCTCCACCCGCTTGTGCTCTGCTGTGTGTCTGAGTCTGATCCTCCCTCTTCCCCGTCCCTACTGTGTGTGGACAGTCTGGACACGCAGTTACACATGTTGACCAATCGCCTGTAGCTTTCATCAAAGCAAAGGGGGAGGGGGGAGGGGAGGGGGCGGCTCCCAATGACGAGCCGGCTCCCGTCGTTCACTTCAAAGAGCCGGCTCTTAGAGCCGGTTCGTTCGCGACCGACACATCACTATAAGGGAGCCGCTTCGTCATTGGTCGGGTTTGGACCGAGGCAACGCGAGAGGGAGGTTTCAACCACCAAGGTGGAGGTTAGAAGTAGAGGGTATTTGTAACCTCCCCCTCTCCACATGGTATGTTCTAACATTCCCCTTGGGCGGCAAATAGGAAAATTCACAGTCAGAATGCAGTGAGAGTAACATTTTAGGTGGCAAGTGGGTTAAGGTTCGGAAGAGGGTGAGGGGAAGGTAATAGTAAAACGTTAAGGTTTAGGTGCGGATATATGAGCTGGTTCGGTGCCACATCAGCAGACATCCCATCGCGTCAGTTTTACGCTGCATTGGGATCTGCCGTCAGAAAAAGGAAATGAAAAAGGGCACTTTTGGCGTCAGGGTTCTGACGCGGAGGGTGGATGACCAAGCGTTTGTTTTTGATGGGCTGGGAGTGAGAATGTGTTGCACTATTAGAACCGTCCATAAGCTCATCTATTGGCGCTGCTGATTCTTGCTAACATGTGATTGGCCGTTCCTGCCACCTGTGTACTTGACAGTTCTGCATTCCTGACATTGCATAAAAGAGCCTCTAGTTTTTACATATTTACTTACTGTAAAGATCCCCCCCACACACACGTCTAAAGTCAAAACTACATCTGTGCTTCCTTGTTATTTAGAGATACTGCTCCTATATATTTTCATTTTGCTGATGGCAGTATGCTTCCATACATCTGACCACTTGTTGTATTTTAGATAAAACCAATTAAAATATGAGAAACTTCTTAATATGCAACCAAAGGTTGGGTTTAAAGCTCAGACATTTGAAATGTTATGTTTGTTTTATTAAAACACCGCTAAATCACGGTTTCCTCCAAAACTGGACATTTCTTCCATTTCTAATGCACAAATCAGAACGTGGGCACTATGACCCAGCAGATGGCCAACTCTTCGAGAGAGAGGAAAGAAAGAGAGAAGAGCAGAACGAGGTTGTGATGAGTGTTTGATGTCAGAGTCTGTATAAAGCCGAGGATTTGGGTTGGCTCACCAATCACCCCAAGAGGCCGGAAGAGCCGCAGCTCAGGAGAACTTCTGTCCTATATGCGGATTATCTGTGACATCCTCCCAGATGTTGCGCCACCAGGACGCACCGCGCAACGCAGCATGCTCATCTCTTGTATGAGATCAGAAAGTCTTATTTCATGGATAAAAAGCGGAAACAGGAATGGATATTTGTGATCTTGGAAATTTTGATGAAAGAAAATAAAAATGAGGAAGAAAAGGGTTTAATCTGGCTGTGCCATTTCTCTGAGCGGATGGCACAGGCAGGGCGGCGCACATCCGGAGGAACGGACTTCACTTGGTGACTTTAAATTGACTGAAAAGTTATGGAACCTCCTGAGCCAACTCAACCCGCGAACGCCTCCAACGACAGTTTGATTTCGTCTCCATCTGCTGATGATGAGAGCGCAGAAAGCCTCGCCTACCAGATCAGCCTGGCTCTGATCCTCTCGCTCATCACCCTCGCCACCACCTTATCCAACGCTTTTGTCATCGCCACCATCTCCCAGTCTAAGAAACTGCAAACTCCTGCCAACTTCCTGATCGCCTCCCTGGCAGTCACCGACCTCCTGGTGTCCATCCTGGTAATGCCCATCTGCGTCCTGTACACGGTCATCCACACATGGACGCTGGGCCAGATCGTATGCGACATCTGGCTCTCCTCGGACATAACGTGTTGCACCGCGTCCATTCTCCACCTGTGCGTAATCGCTTTGGATCGGTACTGGGCCATAACAGACGCGGTGGAGTACTCCAAAAAGCGCACGCCGGCGCGCGCAGCCGGAATGGTGGCCACGGCGTGGGTGATCGCCGTGTCCATCTCGCTTCCGCCTCTCTTCTGGAGGCAGGTGAAGGCGGAGGAGCTGACCAGCTGCAGCGTCAACACGGACCACATTTTCTACACCATCTACTCCACCTTCGGGGCTTTCTACATCCCCACCTTGCTCCTAATCGTCCTGTACGGCAGGATTTACGTCGAGGCTCGGAAACGGATCCTCAAACAATCCCCGAAGAAGGTCGGGAAGAGACTCACCTCTGCGCACCTGGTCACCAACTCTCCCGGATCCGTGGCGTCCACCACCTCTCTGCAGTACGGGAGGCACGACACTCCGAGCGACACCGGCTCCTCCACGAGCGACAACCAGGTGAAGGTGACGGTGTCGGACGCTCTTTTGGAGAAAAAGCGCATTTCAGCAGCCAGGGAGCGAAAGGCGACCAAGACTTTGGGGATAATCCTCGGCGCGTACATAGTTTGCTGGCTTCCGTTTTTTATTTACACGTTGCTGGTGGCCACATGTGAGACATGTTTAAACCACGATCTGTTTGACTTCTTCACCTGGCTGGGGTACCTTAATTCTCTCATCAACCCCATCATTTACACCATGTCCAACGAGGACTTCAAGAAGGCTTTCCAAAAGCTGGTGCGCTTCAGATGCGGCCGCTGGTGAACTCGGAACTTCAGCCTCGGATAATATTTATTTCTTATTATTATTTAATGTAGACTCTGGAAATCCTGGAGGATTAATGAATTGTGCATGCAAAAAAAAAAAACAAATAAAAAAACACAGGCATTAAAATCGATCCACATCAAAATGTGTGAGAAAGGGAAGAAATAACAAAAAAATCCTTTTTACGCACGTTATTAAATTACTTTCCTGCTCAGATTAAATAATTTTATGTTAAATATTTGACTTTAATGGCCCAGAGATAAATAAGGTTTCATTTTTAAACTCTAAATGTTTAATAAATGACAAAAAGGTAATGATACTGCTTGTGCGTGATTTCTCTGATGAGAAGGAAGATTTCACGCACACATAAAAACCTCCAGCAGCTGCTGCTGTGTTCATTTTTGCTGAACAAACATCCCAGTTTTCCTGCGTGTCTCTGCTGCTGCATTAAATCTGTAGCATGTAACAGGTCACTAGGGTCATTGCCTTACTGATGCAACGTTGACTAAGAGTTTGAACTGCAGAACAAATAGCGAGAGGATTTGTGCAATAAAGCATTTTAAGTATCTGGCATAGATCGGTTTGCTTTGCCTGAAACAGAGAAAAACGATACATTGAATAAAACATCCTGATTGTGTTAAAGGCTTCTTCCTGCTGTGGTTGTGCCTTTTGCTGCAGTTTGGTGTGTTCCTATCGTCGCTGCTTCCTCCATGTAATCAGCTGCTGTCAGAATCCAGTGAGTAATGGTGGACAGTGCTCATCTTTTTCGATGTCACACGGGGTAGTCATCATGTCAACTCGTATAAATACACCAGTTTCCAAGGCCTCAGCAGCTATAAATGGGTTACAGAATATCAAAAGCAACATAATTGGTAATAAATACTAGTTCATAGTTATTTTAACTGTTTTTCACATTCAAAAAGGCGTAGAACAGAAACAGTTAGCTAACAATAGGTTTTGGTGAAAAGACTCATATTTTTCCTCACAAAAACATGAATAAATCAAAACTTAATTTCTGAACCTTGAATTGACCTCATCTCTAATAATTTCCCATTTTATGTAAAAAAGTGATTGAATAAGCGTAATGAAATCTTAACCCCTTTATAGGGAACTCACTGAAGTAGTTTAAATTTTAAAATTTCAAACCCAGGGTGTTATTATGGTATATAACAAAATTATTCTTCTGTTGTTACAGTTTTTAATAACAGCTATTTATATGCAGAAAATCACAGAAAACAAAAGGATGAATTCCTGTAATTCTGAGAGTCAATGTAAAGGCACATCACCATTTTTTATGATGTGAGTGGAAGTGTTTAAATATAGATGCTGGCCCTTTAAAGGGTTTTAATGACATGTCAGAAAGGTTCTTGTCATGTGCTTTTTTTCTCCTTTTTATTTGTATGACATGTTCTGTATACTCTACTTTTCAAAAAGATTTCAACAACAGGTGTTATCTTTTCTAGATGCAGATGGATTCTTTGCGCTGTGTTCTAAAAATGCTCCGATGAGCAAACCGGAACAGAATCAACCACAAGGCGTGTAAAAGATGAGGCAGATATAAAAGAGAAGCCGAACATTCATGACCAAACCTGTATTTTGTTTAAACAAATCCTCTGTAATAAAAAAAAGTATATATATTTATTTATTTATCAACAAAATATGTCTTACATGTTAAAAAAACAGCTGTCAGCAGTAAACTTTTGTTTGTAAAACATGTAAACAGACTCTTACGATAACAGTGACAAGCTCATAGTAGCCAATGGTTTATTAAATAAAATACTAAACAAATCAAGTTAACCATTATTAAAACAGAACACAGACAAAAGTTAACAGATGTTAGTGATAATATTAGAAGGTTTATCATTTAATTATATATAAATGTATTAATGAAAACACAGTACTTCCAGTTACATTTTTAAAACACCAAACTTTATTTATTACTTACAACATTACAAGGAAGATAAACAAACACAAGAATAAATAGGAACCTAAGAAATACCGGTAGATGAAATTTTACAAAAAATGTGCCAGGGGTTTGTCAAAGTAAAGAACACAATAATAACTTGGTTGGGATACTTGAAAAAAAAATTTTTTTTAAGTTGTCCAAGTCAAAGCAAAGTCATCAGGTCATTAAAGCCATTCTATGCAACTTTTTCTTATTTTCTGTCATTTTCTTGAGCCAGCATGTGCTAAAACGACCCTTTCCAGGGTTAATAAAATGTCCCCCCCCCCCCCCCCCACACACACACACCCTCTGTGGCTACAATAACACATTTGCAACTTCAAATTTCCAGACCGCCACTTGTGGACTTAGAAAAAAGTGAAGCTCGCACCCTGCTGTCTGCTTCCAGCACGTTTCCTGCAAGTTTTACATCATGAACACAGCCAACTTTTTAATTTAGTGATGAACATCTCCTATAGACACTAATAAATGCTGAGGAGACATTTCAGCTGTTAGATTAAGGTGTTATAAAGACAAATGCACAGCGATGACAAAAGTTTCTCTTTTGCTTTGACCGCAGATGATTACTAACGAAAACTAGGGGGTGCTAAAAGCAAGCAAAACTGCTTAGTGTCCCTTTAGAATCAGAGCATATTTTCAGTGTTTCCCCAGCTTTAAGATTGTGTGCAGTAGATAACCAGTGCAAATATACCCTAACTTCCATTTGTGAACATAAATCTTAGACAAAAGCAAAAACAAATTAATTGCATGACAAAACCAAGTGCGACTCCCACTACTGGAACCCCGAGGTAACTGCAACTGTTTAAGCAATCAGTGATCTGGAAAAAAGTCATTTATTACGCATATAAGGAATAAAACAAGCAAATAGATGCACATAATTACCAGGAAAATAAACAGGGCAGAAATAAATGAAGATTGTTGTCTTCTGATTATTATCAGCAACAATAACACATGTAGTTTTAGAAATTGGAGCTTTTAGCTCACTTTGGTTTGCATTTGAAGGACCCAAATCAGTCTTGTTAGATGTGAATTTTATTTTTAGGATAGGTCAAGATCTTAATAGCTGTAATGAAATGTCCCGTTGATGTCAACACAAATACAAATTGTTTTTTCTTTACGTCGTCGTCTTCCTCCACTTATCCGGGTCCGGGTCGCGGGGGCAGCATCCCAACTAGGGAGCTCCAGACCATCCTCTCCCCGGCCTTCTCCACCAGCTCCTCCGGCAGGACCCCAAGGCGTTCCCGGACCAGATTGGAGATGTAACCTCTCCAACGTGTCCTGGGTCGACCCGGGGGCCTCCTGCCGGCAGGAAATGCCCGAAACACCTCCCCAGGGAGGCGTCTAGGAGGCATCCTGACCAGATGCCCAAACCACCTCAACTGACTCCTTTCGATCTGGAGGAGCAGCGGTTCTATTCCGAGTCCCTCCCGAATGTCCGAGCTCCTCACCCTATCTCTAAGGCTGAGCCCGGCCACCCTACGGAGGAAACTCATTTCGGCCGCTTGTATCCGCGATCTCGTTCTTTCGGTCATTACCCAAAGCTCATGACCATAGGTGAGGATTGGGATGTAGATCGGCCGGTAAATCGAGAGCCTGGCTTTCTGCCTCAGCTCCCTCTTCACCACGACAGATCGGCTCAGCGTCCGCATCACTGCAGACGCCAAACCAATCCGCCTGTCGATCTCCCGATCCCTCCTACCCTCACTCGTGAACAAGACCCTGAGATACTTAAACTCCTCCACTTGAGGTAGGACTTCTCCCTCGACCTAGAGTTGGCAAGCCACCCTTTTCCGGTCGAGAACCATGGGCTCAGATTTGGAGGTGCTGATCCTCATCCCAGCTGCTTCACACTCGGCCACGAACCTACCCAGCAAGAGCGGAAGATCAGAGCTGGATGAAGCTAGGAGGACCACATCATCCGCAAAAAGCAGAGACGAGATTCTCCTGCCACCAAACTCCACACACTCCACACCACGGCTGCGCCTAGAAATTCTGTCCATAAAGGTAATGAACAGAACCGGTGACAAAGGGCAGCCCTGGCGGAGTCCAACCCTCACCGGGAACAGGTCCGACTTACTCTCGTGCAAATTATGACATCACACCGGTTATTTTTATCATCTTGTGTCCAAAAAACTGTTATACAAAGCCATCTTTTTTATTACTCCTTCCATGTGGCACTAACTTTAACCATAAGGCAGCTTGTCAACACTCAGTGTGATAGCGACATATTGTGTGAAGCATGTGTCATCTCTGAGCAAAGGTGAGAAGCAGGTTACAGACGTCTGACGCTGAAGTACCAACAGGTTTCACAAAGCAGGGTATGTTGACAAATACATACAACAAAAACCTTTCCTCTTTCTTCTTAATTAGCTGAACCTGCTGTGTTGCTGACCGGCCACAGGGCGAAGGGCACAGTGGCATGCGAAGCTGAACACATGGATAATGAAACTATAGAATTCTTTCATTGTACATTTGGTTTGCAGGTTTGTTGTTTCACCTTTTGTGATTAAGGAGTGTTTGCAGTTTTTATCAAATGAAAAATGGAGGCACAGCAGGCCATCTGTTATTAATAAGGAACCTCAGAAAGGCAATAACAGCTGACCTTGACTGGTTGTTAAAAAGAGTCAGCGATCTCTTGGAAAATGGCCGTGAATGACAATCAAATGCCAATTCAACTAATTCTTTCTTTGATCTTCCTATGTTGTGCAAAATATACTGGAAATTTGGTTTTCAAACCTATTGGCAGAACAGTGACTTTTAATTTGAATTTCTGGAAACAACAACTTGATGTTAAGTCAAAATAAGAAGTAGATTGTTAAAGATGAAGCCATTACCTGCCTTGTTTATTCCCACAAATGTACAGGCTGTGTGTTTGTGTCTGTGCTACATCACAGCCCTTAGTTATATGTGTTCTTTCCTTGCTTCACAGCAGATCCACGTCTAAAAGCAGTTCCTCTGCCTCTAAGCAAAGTGGGCTGGTTTAAAGGTTCACAGCACTTTACATTAGTTTCTTCTCCAATTCACCTCTCAGAGGCTTCTGAGCAAGATCCTCCAGCAGTCAAGATTACAATACCCAGTGCAAAGACTGTCTGGAATGGTTACAGTGTGAAGTCTGTCACATTTGCTTCAGTGAGAGTGTGAACCATACACACAATAAATGTGTGTGTGTGTGTGCATGTATGTGTTGTGTGTGTGTGTGTGTGTGTGAGAGAGAGAGAGAGAGAGAGAGAGAGAGAGAGAGAGAGGGGGAGAGAGAGAGACCTGAAACATGTTCTTGCAATTTGTTCTGATCTTAGGCATTCTAAGGATTCTCTAATTGTTGGTGGATTTTCCACAGACAAGGCAATTAAAGATCATGGATATATTTTACAAGTGCTGGTCATAAAATTAGAATATCACGACAAAGTTGATTTGGTCAAGTAATTCTATTCATCCATCTTCTTCCACTTATTCCACTTGTCGGGTCATGAGGGCAGCAGCCGGTGCTGAGAGGCTTATACTTCCCTCTCTCCATCCATTTGGGCCAGCTCCTCTGGGGAAATCCCAAGGCGTTCCCTGGCCAGCCATGAGACAGTCCCTCCAGCGTGTCCGGGGTCTTTATTTAGGTCTTCTCCTGGTTGGATATGCCCAGAAACTTCACCAGGGAGACGTCCAGGAGGCATCCTAACCAGATGCCCGAGCCACCTCAACTGGCTCCTCTCAATGTAGAGGAGCAGCAGGTCTCTGAGCCCCTCCAGGATGACCAAGCTTCTTACCCTATCTCTAAGGGAGAGCCGAACCCTAACCCTAACCCAACCTGCAAAGAAAACTAATTTTGGCCGCTTGTATCTGTGATCCTGTACTTTTGGTCACTACCCAAAGCTCGTGACCATAGATGAGAGTTGGAACGTAGATCGACCGGTAAACTGAGAGTTTTGTCTTCCGGCTCAGCTCTCTCCTCTGCACGACAGATCACTGCAGACACTGCACCAGTTCGCCTGTCAATCTCGTGCTCCATCTTTCCCTCACTCGTGAACAAGTCCCCAAGATACTTAAACTCCTGTACTTGGGGTGGAGAAGGCATTCTACGCTTTTCCGACTCAGAACCATGGTCTCAGATTTAGAAGAGCCGATTATCATCATAGCTGCTACACACTCGGCTGTGAACTGCTCCGGCAAAAGCCGGATATCACGTTCTGATGAAGGCAACAGGACCACATCATTTGCAAAAAGCAGAAACCAAATCCTCAGGCCACAAAATTGGACTCCATCAACACCTTGGCTATGCCTAGGAATCCTGTCCATGAAAGTTATGAGTAAAATCTGTGATAAAGGGCAATCTTGGCGGAGTCCAAGTCTCACCCGAAACAAGTCCGACTCAGTGCCGGCAATGCGGACCAAATTCTGGTCATGTAGGGACCTAGCCTGCATCAGAGGGCCTAATGCTCCATACTCCTAAAAGACCCCCCACAGGGCCTTCCAAGGGATGCAGTTAAATGCCTTCTCCAAATCCCCAAAACACACATAGACTGGTTGGGCGAACTCCCACACACCCTCCAGGACCCCCTAGGGGTATAAAGCTGGTCCACTAGTCCACGGCCAGGACAAAAACCTAAGTAATTCGATTCAAAAAGTGAAACTTGTATATTAGATTCATTCATTACACATAGACTGATATAATTCAAATGTTTATTTAATTTAGTTTTGATAATTATAACTGACAACTAATGAAAATCCCAAATTCAGTATCTCAGAAAGTTAGAATATCAATGCAGCAAAAGAAATTTTAGAAATGTTGACCAACTGAAAAGTAAGAGCATGAACAGCACTCAGTATTTAGTTGGGGCTCCTTTGGCCTGGGTTACTGCAGCAATGTGGCGTGGCATAGAGTCCATCAGTCTGTAGCACTGCTCTGGTGTTATGAGAGCCCATGTTGCTCTGATCGTGGCTCTTCTGAATTGTTGGGTCTGGTGTATTACACCGTCCTCTTCACAATACAACATAGATGTTCTATGGGTTTAAGGTCAGGTGAGTTTGCTGGCCAATCAAGAAAAGGGATACCATGATGCTTAAACCAGGTACTGGTAGCTTTGGCACTGTGTGCAGGTGCCAAGTTCTATTGGAAAAGGAAATCTGCATCTCAATAAAGTTGGTCAGCAGCAGGAAGCATGAAGTGCTCTAAAACTTCCTGGTAGAGGGCTACGTTGACCTTGGGCCTCAGAAAACACAATGGACCAACATCAGTAGATAACAAGCACCCCAAAACTTCACCAACTGTGACTTTACACTGGACCTCAAGCAATATGGATTCTACCTCTCCTCTCTTTCACCAGACTCTGGGACCTTGATTTCCAAAGGAAATGCAAACTTTACTTTTATCCGAGAATCTAACTTTGGATCATTCATTAGCAGTTCAGCCCTTTTTTCTTTAGCCCAGACAAGACACTTCTGACACTGTTGTCTCTTGCTGAAGAGTGGCTTGACATAAGGAATGCGACAACTGAAGCCCATGTCATGCATGTGTTTGTGTGTGGTGGTTCTTGAAGCACTGACTCCAGCTGCAGTCCACTCTTTGTGAATCTCCCCCATATTTGTGAACTTTTGAATCTCCAGGATGCGGTTATCCCTACTGCTTGCACATTTGTTTCTACCACATCTTGTCCTTACCTTCGCCTCTCTATTAACGTGCTTGGACACAGAACTCTGTGAAGAGCCATGCTCTTTAGCAATGACCTTTTGTGTTTTGCCCTCCTTGTGCAATGTGTCAGTTTTCGTCTTTGTCAAATCAGTAGTTTTCTCTATGATTGTGTAGCCTACAGAACTAGACTGAGAGACCATTTAAAGGCTTAATTAGCTGATTAGAGTGTGGCACCAGGGGGTCTTCAATAATGAATCTTTTCACAATATTCTAATTGTTGGAGATACTGAATTTGGGATTTTCATTAGTTGTCAGTTATACTCATCAAAATTAAAAGAAATAAACATTTGAAATAAATCAACTTTGTCATGATATTCTAATTTTACGACCAGCACCTGTATACATTTTGGTCCTTCTCTGAGGTCCTGGTATTTCTCTAGCTTCTCATGTTCCTTTTTCCTGATATTATCATCACTTGGTATTGCTACAGCAATAAAAAAAGAGTTCTTAATTGTTCAAGGTATTAATTCTTGAAAACCAATGAAATGTTCATTTTTACAAAAATTTCAAGAACAATTTTCTTCAGTATTTATAAGGTCTCGCCAATCTAAAAATGCTAGGTGAAAGGAAAGAGGCACACAACCAAAGTCTTGGAGGGTTAAATTACATTTTCAGAATGTCCAAAAAAAAACTAACAAAAAACAAAAACAAAACGAGGATTTTCACAAAACTTTGCCTACTGTGTTTTTATCATAATACATTTAACACAATTAAAAAAAATAACAGCATTTGCCTTGTACAGCCTACGTAAAATACACCAACCAATATGTCCACTGGTTTTAGATCAGTGGTCATCAAACACAGTCCGCCAGTTTCAGCGTTCTGCAAAAGAAAAACCGAAGGACGAAAAACCAATGATCTGAGTGCAAGAAGGGGAGGATGGAGGCTGTTTGTTTACTGAGTGTGCTTTCATCGATCTGAAACTGTTCATTGGGGTCACCTTCTTGTCATTCCAGACACCGACAGGCTCGTTTTTAGCAAAGCATCTTAAAACAAGGTTTAGATTGGATGTTTATCTTGATCAGAGTGAGGCCAGCTACCAGGAAAGAAAAACGCCTAATTTATGCCATCTAGGAAGGTCAGAAATGGCAGAAACCCAAAAACCTACTGCTGCTTCTACTTAACACATTTTGTTATTGTAAATCACAAGCAGGAGATTAATTTGGCAGGAATTTCAAAAGATGAAGATGCAGGGCATCAAGCGAACCCAATATAAGTAACGCTGCATGACTAATTAGTTTCTCAGGTGGACAAACAACTCCCTCTGGGAAACCTAATTGAATAATTTTGGTACATTTTCAAATTTTATTTCCACCAGATAAAGTAATTTTTTTAACAAGTTAATGATATTCAATCACATAAAATGTAAAACTATTGATGTATTTAATTTTTATTATCATTATTTTTTACTAAGAAATGATTAAAGCTGCTGTTTTTAAGAGAGACTATTTGTTTGAATAAAAAGTGTCTGGTTATGGGATCCATTTTTTCTGTTCCAAATATCTTTATAAATTTAGGTTCAGCATTTGCTGATAGTGTTACCATTTTGGTCATTTCATCTAAGAAATTTCAATTGGAGAGACAAAGCAGAGCAGCGTTAAAAAGATGCCATATTTAAAAATGCCTCATCTAGAGAGACGTGCAAATCTCCAAACTAGGGCATGGATCACCCCCTTCATGGCATGGCAAGATTCAAATCCTTTTTTTGGGTTGATCAATCCGACTAAAACATGTTTTCATGTCACCCTGGTCCTAATTCATCGTTTGCTGGCATCTGATGGAGCATTCGGGGTTTATACACCACTGTGTCGTGGGATGTAAGAGGTAAGGATTACCAGCAGGGACAGAAACCAATCCCTAATGTTCTGTCAACTGACCTGACCTCGCTCTTCGCTTCTTTCCTCTTTTTTGTTCACCCGCCACGCAGAACCATTCCTCCACGTTCGCTCCACTTCTTCTCCTCCTCCTTTCATGCCTGCCTCTTTCTGCATCTAATCCCCTCTCCTCTTTCTCTCATCATTCTCTTTACTTCACCTGCTCCACCTCCTGAGTGTCACTCCTTTCTAAACATGAAACCTCCCCACAGGGAACTGGATCCCTGGAGCTCCATCTTCTATTTGCCAACATGAGAATGAAGCCTTTTAACTCCACCTGAGCTTGGACAGCTGGAGGCACCCCCCAGCCACCAGGCAGCCACACCAGAACCTTGCATAAAGAACAAAGGCTTGAGGATTTATCGTGCTACTTTGAAGACATTTGTGCAGGAATTTCAAAGCTATGTGCATATAAAAAGAAATCTCAGTGAATTCAGTTCTTTTCCTATGCAACTGTTATGACCCCGTGAGTCATTTTGTGGCTAATCAGGGCAGTGTGCCCCACCTGGGGTTGGTATGGAACTATTGAGGACCTGGAGTGTCTCCTCTCCCCACAGTTATGCTGCCACATTTGTGTTCAGTTAGCACTTTCTTGTTTTAACTTTTGTTGTTTGCAGGTTACTTTGGGTTATTTTGGTTAAATAAATTATATTTGAGGAATTTTAACTAGTGTGTGTCTAATTCCATTTGTGGTTCTTTTTAAAACACAGGAAAGGTTTTTCTTTACCTTGCTGACGTACGTTTCGTTTGCCGACGGCAAAACATCCTCAGAGCTGATGCTGATGGTGGCGTCACTTCCTACTCCGTTTATCCGCGGGCAGCAGAGGATGTTGTCGCCCTCTGCTGCCCGATCTTCCCTCTCCGATGATGCAGTCCCATGCGCGATCCAATGAGTAAACTCCATCGTCTCTGTTCATGGTCCCACATCCACGTTTCCTTATCCCTATAGCTTCTTTTATCCATCTTTTGTATTCCTGTTGTTCGGTGTTTCCTGTGTTTTAAAAAGAACCAAAAATGGAATTATAAATAAACACAGTAAGAAAACACCAAAGATGTTTGGTGTATGTCTCCTTTTGTATTGGCCCAATAAGCAGGGTTGTAACAATTGGGGGCTTGTCCGGGATTGGCACCAGGGACCCCTTGGACCCTAAGCAAGAATCATATTCCTAGACTCAAAGCAACAGTCCAACTCAACATTTTCTTTTACTTCCTGCAAGCTGCTCTATTAGTTTAGTTTCTTGTGATGTTGCACCAGAAAACCTTCTCTCTGTATAAATCTATTTTCCTCTTCACTTCAACCTCCAAATACAAGCTGTGTTTCTAACACGCACGAATGCCTTCTCCCTGTCCAGGTGGATCAATTCCTCCATGCAACACTAAAGCAGAGATTAGTTTTTGTCAAGATTTGACAACAGCTTCTATGTCTGTGAAAGTGGTCAAGATTCAGGTTATTCTTTTGCTCCTTGAACAGAAATCATCCCAGAGTCATGCTCTTTTTAATGTTCTGATGAGCTTATTTTGGAAAAGCAGGACAGCTGTTCTCAGCCACAGATTATTTTTCAGATATTTTACATTTCTATTTTTGAACATTTTTTGGTGAATCTTTAGATTGCTTTGAAATTTCTTAACTTAAACAACATTTCTTGCAGGAATAATCTCAGCACAACAGCAACTCTGGTGGATTGTCAGATTCAGACACGTTTTAAAATAAGAAAATAAAAGGTAAGGACAGAAGAATATTTGCAGAAGAAACATACTTAGATAGCAAGCGTGTCTGAAGAAATGGCCTTGAGCGTTTCTAAAAGACCGTCAGTGTGGATGACTTTTTGGGCGTCCTCGTAACCCTGAGGCTTTAGGCACTGACCATGTGTAATCAAGGGCAGACCTTTTCTGCACATCTTTTTTTTATTCTCTTTTAAATCCCCTTTCAAACTCTCTAGAAAAGGCAAAAATTCAGAAGAGAGCTCTGTAGTTTTTAATGCAACTCACAGTCAGTCTACATGGACCAGAAGATGAAACTCAATCAAAATAAAAGCTTAAACACATTAAGAGCCTGACACGCATTCAGTTAAAACTACATTTTTATGTAATAAAATCAAATCATGCAGTGGTCTAGGAGTTTATGTTGTAATAAATAAAGATGGCTTGATTTTGACTGGACTTGCAAAAAAAGCAGAACCTGCTTATTTTCACATGGCTGTAAATAGATGAGGTTAAACCTCCTGCCAGGACTGCAGAACATGCTGCCCTCTGTTGGTGTTTTAGTAATCTGAGACACCCATGGAGATTATAATGGAAAGCACATGAACATATCTGTCAAATAACTGAACAGTACATCACCAGGTAAGAGCAGGAGCAAAACGCTACAAAGGAAGCTGGTTTTAGTGCAAGCAGTGATGTCATCGAATCTAAAGATATATGGAGGTTTTATTGATTCATTTTTGCTCTAAAAGTTGCAAAAAGGAAAATATATATTAAAAAAACAGTGGAAGGAACTTTTGCATGCTTTTGTAAATGTTTATACATTTATGTTTTTGCCAGCTGAATCAAAGGCAAACCTGCATCATTGTAAAAACCATCATTCCATCAATTAGAAAAAATAAACTTCTGAGATCTCTGTAAATTACTAACTTTATTTATTTATTTACAACCAAACTGCATTGATCTGACAACGGATATTAACTTGATTTTCAAGGTCAAAAATGCTGGTGGATGGATAAAATTGAATATGTCCCAGCACCCTCCACACTAAGAGCATTTCTCTTCTACATGATCTGATCAAACTATTTTTAAAAAAAGTTTCATTGATCAAGATTAAATCAACCCACTACATTTATACAGTGTGGGGTTTGATCTTTCAGATGGCCATTTTGCTCTGGCTTTAATTTTGAGCGTGTAAATTTGAAATATTTGTTATAAATGATGGTATTTTATAAGAAAAACAAAACACTGTTTTGTAAAATATCGCAGTGTTAGTGCAGTGGTTAGTGCTGTTGCCCTGCAGCAAGAAGGTCTTGGGTTCAAATCCCAACCCGGGGTCTCCCAGCATGGAGCTTGCATGCTCTCCTCGTGCTTGGTCTCTCTAAATTGTCCTTAGGTGTGAGTGTGTGTGCCTGGTTGCTTGTTCTGTGTGTCTCTATGTTGCCGTGTGATGGACTGACAATCTGTCCAGGGTATACTCCGCCTGCTTACGATAGGCAACAGCCTTGAAATTCTAAACAACAAATTGTGAAACAATGACAGAAATAACTTTTAAAATGCATATTTTTTCTCAGATGTTTGTGTTTCTCTAATTTGAGGTAATGTGTTGGAGCTTGTTTTTTAACAAATAAGATTGAAGGAGCACAGAGTTACCACAGGGACCAATATGGTAGTCCACCCCAAAGGTGTCACTAGCCCCATTCAGCTGCATGAAACATTTCTGGGGGTGCCAGTGGTGCAAACCGGTGATATTTTCATTGTTTTGTCTCATTTTAGGGGGGATTGTGTTTTCCTTTCGCTGTTATGTTATAGATGTTGTCATGTATTGTGCAAGGTTGTGTTACGCAAGCGTTAGCCCATCCTGTGCCAGGTCACAGGCTGATGTTGACACTGCTGCTTAGCACAGTGACAGTGATAGTTTGGCTGCTTTAGGTCTATTAGCTCAGTGATAATCAGCCCAGAGTGGATCTTCCTGAGGAGGTGTGTTAGGGCTAACATACCTCTAATTTTAGACTCCTGGCACGGATGCACGCATGTTCTCTGGTCTCTAGGAGCAACTGGACACAAAATGTGTGTAAGAGAAAGGTTTGGAGTTTCATGTGCAGAAAGAGAGAAAAGTCACTAAAAATGTTCATATAATTCATGTTCAAACTGTAAGAAATGCATTGTTGAATTTATTGAACCAAATTATTCCAGCTGGTTCCACTAAACTTCGTTGCTTACATGTACAGACCAATGCACATGGTTAAACATTGTTATGTTAAAAGGAAATGCATACTACTCTTTAGATTTAAGCTACTGGGTCACAAAAACAGATTAAATGTCAAGTTCACTCATTTTTTCAACACCTTAGCAGTGGTCTCCAGTATAAATCAATGCCTTGTGAGTCAATCTCTGCTGGGAGGAAGCTCTGTTGCTTCCGTGTCAGAAAGTACAAGTGAGCTAGACGAGAGGTGAGCAGAAGATGACGGGATTTGGAGTCTTTTTTTCCTGAAACCTCATCTTTGATATGAAAAAAAGTTTTAGGTGTAATATGTAAAGTTACGTCATGACAACTCTGAAGGTGCTGAACACATGAACGTATCCATTTAAACCAGGGGTGGGGAACCCTGGCCCATCGAGGGCCACTATCCAGCATATTTTAGTTCCAACCCTGCATCACCACACCTGATTTCACTCAGCAGGTGATTAACAAGCTTCTGCAGAGCCTGATGAGCTGCTGAACAGGTGAATCAACCACTGAATCAGAAGTGTTGGAGCAAAGACATGCAGGATACCGGCCCTTGAGGACCAGGGCTCCCCACTCCTGATTTAAACGTAACTAAAACATGCAGAAGAAAAGAAAAGATCCCGCCTAACTACTTTAGTTTCATTTAGCTCAGTTAGCTCATTTAGCTCTCAGCTACCTTGTCTCAGAGTTTGTTGGGTATCAATCACCTGCCCCTACCCTCACAAAAATTCCTTGGACGTGGAATAAGACGGTGTGCAGGTGCCATCCTTACCATTGTCCTTCTCATGGTCTTCTTAAAAGAGCCGTAAAACAAAGGTATAAACAAGTGAGTAAGTGTAAACACGTGTCACACACGTGGCATCAGAGCATTTTTGCGTAGTGATGTTGCAAAACCTAAAACCTCTGTAATTTACGCCCACAAGCAAATGCTGACAACACAGAATCTTCACATCTCTACTTTAGTCAAAAACTTTTAAAGGAATTATATGTTTTTGTTTCCCTTTATCTTCACTTTTGTGTGAATGACAGGCCAATCGTACAATTTGTGGGATACCTGGCTACATGTGCACAGAGTGTACATCCGTGGCTCCTTGCCTTTGATATTTATGTGAAATCACAGAACAGTAAAATCAAGTACTTATTTGACACTTTTATAAAGGTGTCTTAAATCCTGCTAGTCAAACCACAATGCCGTGTTTTTGTGTTAAACTCTTTTTTGTTTTTTTCTTTGTCTGTTTCAAACAAAAGCAGTGTTTTAGTGATGGAGAGGATACAGCATCACATTTGGTTTAATACTCCCTGGCTTTCTCTTTAATAAAATAACTCCTTCAAAGTAAGAGCCCTATCATTCTTCTGCTTTCTGGTTTTAGATGAGGTCTGAAATCATCAGCCGGTCTTTCTGAGCTTAGATTTATTTTATAAATAAAATCAAAGCAGCTGAAAACTGACTTTCGCCTTGGGAAAAAATATGAACTTCAGCTCTTCCGTACTGTTTATTCCTCAATAGTGTTGCAGGGAACTGGTGTTTATCTTCAGCAGTAATCAGGTAAGGTGGGGGGACACCCTGGGCATGTTGCCAGTCCATCACAGGGACACAGAGAGACAAACATGTTGGATGGGGACAATTTGAAGTCACCAATTAGTTTAAACACGCATGTCTTTGGTCAGTGGGAAAAAAAAAACAAGACTCGGAGAAAACCCACGTAAGCATCGGGAGAGGACGTTAACTCCGCCTAGAAAGGCTACAACCTTGACACGCAACTCCAAGGCAACAGCGCTAACTGCACCACCATGCAGCCCCAGTCTAAAAAATGTAATACAATTCATGAAAAAAACAGTGACGTCTTATTAGTGTCAATTTTCTGTGGACTTGAGCTTCTTTCGATATGTTTTATTTATTGTTAATCTTCACCCTGCGCCTAAAATTACAGATTTAATCTTGACCGACCCTGATTTGTGACCCGGACTGTAATCCTGGAGGATTTAGATCAGGGTCAAATACTGGAGTTACTGAAACTGTCAGGTTTCATTTAACAACACAAACACACACACAACTCAGTCCTCATTAAGGCTACCTGCAACTTAAACCTTGATTTTAGTATAAATATGTAGAGTAATGCACAGAAAGACAAAGAAACATTTGCAAGACTGTCCCTTTAAGGATAACAAAAAGTTTTAGTCGGTGTTGTAAAGACCAAAGCTGCAAAACTGACCCTAATTCATGAAGAAATGACTGATAAACACATTTTCTGGCACACAAAGGGAGCTGGAGCTCAGCACAGAGAGAGAGAGAGAGAGAGAGAGAGAGAGAGAGAGAGAGAGAGAGAGAGAGAGAGAGAGAGAGAGAGAGAGAGAGAGAGAGAGAGAGAGAGAGAGAGAGAGAGAGAAAGAGAGAGAGAGGAGAAATGGAAAGAGTTGGACAGGAAAGGGTTCCCAAAGAGTGTCACTGATCAAGCCTCTTCCATTGTGGAGGAATTGGAAGATCCCCAAGTTTTGCCCAGCAGACAGATGAGGGTCCAGAAGGTGACTAACAGGATGAGGCCAGGAGGCCACGTGGCCCCACAGGGATTACAAAGCAACAAGAAGAAGGTAAAGAGATTAGACTCCAAATGGAGCCCGCTTTTTTAACCTCGTCACTGTGAAGTAAACTCTGGAGCCACATTTCCATCCGGATCCCATCTCCTCTTTTATCAGTCAACCTTCCTTGTTTGCTCCTTGCGTGCATCCATGTGGATTCTATTCTCCACTGGGATCCTGCAGCACCAGGAACCAGGAGCAAAGTCGGAGTGGAGTTTTTTGGAATGAGCTGGACTGATTTGCTTCGTGCGTGCTACAAGTGAGGAGACTTTTACAAACTCTATTAATGGGCTTGAGATAAGGAGATCCGGATTTTTACTGTTGGTTCCAACGTTCTCTCTACAAATGATTACTCCGGAAATGAAGGGCACATAATTTCAACCATCATGCTTTTAAAGTCGGGAGTATTTCTCTCTTTTTGTCTGTTTACTCTTCAAGGAAGCCAAATCAAAGGTAAGCCAAGAGATAAGAGATTCCTAAATGTTTTGCTTTGCAGATTCCTGGAAAATTTGCACCATTTTTCAATTTTTTTATTTCATCTCTTTTGTATTTGTGTCAATAAAAACAGTACAGTGAGTAAATACCACAGGTCCAAAATGCCAGCTCAATCTCAGAGAGATGTTTGATTTTCAGACGTCAGGCAAATGTCAAACAGCTGGCAATCAATTTTTAAAGTGGCGAACGTTTGCTGTAAATTAAACCGGTCGTGACATATGAAAGGTGTTCTGTAAGGAAAGGTGGTTTAACATTTGGAGTGTGCCCTGGCGGTCCTGTTCAGTGAGTCATGTCCGGGTGAGCTCGTTATCCTACAGGAAACAAAAGCTATTCTGTTCCTCGTGCTGCAGGACGCTAATCTTTTCTGGCTTGTAATTCTCTTGTGAGGCCTTTTCATGGATGCTCAGGGCATTAATGTCCACTCTAAACACTCCCTCCTGTGGAGCTGCAGCTCGTACATGTGTATGCCAGACTTACTGAGCCCCCCCCCCCCCCCCCCCCAAAACAATGTTTCAAAAGACCTGGCGTGACAAAATACCCTAAAACACAACATGTTTTGAAAAGAATGACAGAATGGATTTGAGTTGGACATGGAATTATTAATTCGTATAGTGTTTTTGTATATTTGCAACATGTATTTAGACAAAATGTGGTCATCATGTGAAAAACTTTTTTTTGGTCCAAAACAAGACTGGGAAAAGCTTCAATGAATAGAAATGGTTATTTAAACAACAAAAACAACATTCTGTGTTGATCCTGGTAATTTCTGGTAACTTAGTTGCACCTTTTTCCTCCAGCCACACCATGGGGGCGCTATTTGTAAAGTCAAACAGTCATAATTTAGCAGCTGTATTTTGGGTTATTTAGCCTATCAAAAAATAAAATAAAATAAAAAAATAAAAAATGAGAGTTAATTTTTCTAAGTAATATTTGCACCATGTTACTCATATGTTTATATTTAGTTCCCTAAATATTTAGTTAGCAAGCTAAATATGTAATTTAAGGTTAACTATTCATTTTACAAACTAAATATTTTGGTCAGACCTAAGTATGTAGTTTGTAAAATAAAAAGGTAATTAAATAAATAAATATTTTATTTTGAGCTAGCTCCAAATTAAATATTTATGTTGGAGCTAAACATTTTGTTTGCAAAATCAATATTTAGGTTTAGTCCCAAAATAAATACAGAGATGGGATTAAAATATTTATTTTGGAAAAAAAAAATTTTTGGAGCTAAATATTTCGTTTGTAAACGAAATATTTGTCTCTGAAATATTAAGTCAGCGAATTAAATTTTAATTTTACAAACAAAAGTTTTAGGTCTGACTTAAAGGTGCAGTATGTAAAAATACAGTGAGAACTTTACAGTGAGAAAATCCCAAAAGAGTCTACTGTTTAAGGCATTTTGGAAGGAAGGTTATACTGAAACACATTTCATATGCAGCTGGCTGCGGGGATTGTCAAAACAAAGGAAGGAGGGACGTAACTACTGTTTACCATCAGTCAGTGTTGGGTTGCCATGTTCAACGAGCTAATGCTGCAGTGCCGACAATTGTAATGTGATGACGGCTGGCAAAACGCTTCAGAGTTGTATAAAATGGTTGCAGTAACCAAATTCTACCACAGGATGTAATTTTTACTTCAATTCCACATAATGCACCTTTAAATATTTAGTTTGTAAAATAAACATTTAGCTCTAATTTGGAACTTTAACATCTATAAATATATGAATAACATGGTGAAAATATGACTTTGAAAAGCAAACTCCCATTTTTTTCCTCTTATGATAGGCTAACTAACCCAAAACACTGCTGTTTTGTTATGAATGTTTAACTCTGCAAGGGGCACTCCATACCCCACAGGTACTATAAAAATCGATAAAACATAGAAAAAAAGTTGCAAAGTTTTAAACAAAATATTTATATAGTCTGGTTTGCCAGGCTATGGATTCATGGTTTTTTGGCTGCATTTCAAAAAACAAATTATGACTTTTCTGAGGTGCTCATCAAGATAAAGAGAAGACCTAAAAAGTTGCATCGCTATTAAGGTTCCTGTGTTAAGTTGTCATTCATGACCTGAAGAATGGAGAAAGCACTTTCAGGTTTACTTTTCTTGAAATACCAAATGTATGTACAAATATGCCACTCCCCTGCTTTCGCTATTCAACAGAAGACCTTCATCATCAAGTTCAGCCTTGAATCTAACTATAATCATGGAGTAATTTGATCATTTACACTTATTTTTTCCTTTTTTTCTCTGAAACCTGCATTGGTGTTTTGTATTCCAGAAAAGGCACAGCTTGTTACTTGGGTCCAGATACCTCCAGTCTGTGTTTTTTGGGCTCATAAATCCTGGCTTATTGTCTTAAGAAGTCCGGTAAGATTTGCCAGCTGGCATCACAATGAGACCCTTTCTTCTGAAGTAGACTTTTCCCGTAATAGATTGGTTGAATTTAGAGCGGCACTTTGCTTTTATAACTGGGTAAAATCAAATCCTCAGATAACATGAGTTGTGTGAGTGCAGCTGTACAAATCCATCCATCCATCCATCCATCCATCCATCCATCCATCATTATCCAAGGTCAGGTCACAAAGGTGAGCCAAGAAGGAACTCCAGACAGGCACACGAAAGTTTTGCAAAGTTAAAATCAAGACTTGACTCGATTTGAAAATCCATGACTTTGCCTCTCCCCCTGACACTCTTTAGTCCTTCCTCTCAAGTGTTCCCAGGTCAGAGAGGCTGTATGATCTGTTTTGAGGTCTGCTCCCAAGTGTTCCCAATGGGGCGTGCCCAGAGAGCATCCAAAAGTGGCAACTTCCCTCCAGTGATGGAAGACGTCATCTTATGGCTAAAGCTGAGCCCAGTCAACCCTTTCAGCCGCTTGTATACACGGTCTGGTCTGATAATGACCCAGGTCTCTGGACCTGTAAATCTCAGCTACTTTTTTAGCGCAATTTACAAGAGCAACCACTTAAAGGTTGCATTCCCTATTTTTTCAATAAATTTGCTCAGGTCTCTATGACTTCTGAACTTCCAATTGGAAAACATGGCCTCAAACATTAAGGAAATACTATTGTACTATCTTGCAACATTTCTGCATTTTTTCATCACTCAGACTAACATTTTTCCAATAATAACCATAGTAATACATTTATTTATAAGACACCCAAGGTCGCTTTACAATAAAGAAGACACAATAAAATATTAGATCAAAACAACGTAGTAAAAGTGAGCAGTTTAGCTATTGATTAAACAAACACAATACAACAAAATCACAACGTAGCCCCTATAAACATAAACACTGCTGTAACCCTAGAATCTGAAATCATACGTCTGCATTTATAGTGGTCCAAAAACCCGTCATACTGCTTTTATATGATGCTTAAAAGCACCCAGACAACTGAAAATTTGCCTTCAGGTGTTTTGGATTAAGCATCCGTCAAATTAAAAACTCCTTAGAGGAAGTAAACATTGGCTGACCTATTCCTGACACTACTGGTCCAACAAAGGTTAGTGCACACTCCAATAATCTAAACCACTTCCTTCAGTTCTGCTCCAGATCTTTTCTGGACTTGTCATCACTGCAAGAATAACAAAACCAAACAAACTAAGTTTTTTGGAACAATACAAGGAGAGGTCGTGAACCTGTTAATGCAGGTGACAGAAAAATAAATAAATCAGTTTAGCAAGAAACATTTTGATTTTAACCAATCATCTAGTAACAGCTGACAGGTCTGACACAAACACGACGAGTCCATGAAAATACGACTACTAATGAGAGGTTGGGAAATTCTCATAATGAGAAAGTGTTTGTTTCAATATTCCAGCTGAATCTCGTCACTCTGCAGAACTTCGTGACCAAGGGTTTTCTGGACTCAGGGATGTAAAGTACCGCCACTTTCTGGACAATTACCGACCCATCAGGCACGGGACCAACGCGAGAGCGGAGCAGGATGGACGTCGGGTCAAGAGGTCGACGCTCATAACTACAGGTGTCAAGGTGTGCCCCCAGGACACGATGAAGGCAGTGATTGGCAGCCACCGGGCCTATTACAAACTCAGAGGTACACCTGGGTTTTTACTAAATAAAATCCTTTCAAATCTGTTTAGTTCGTCCTAAATTACATGGGTGATGCTACTGGAGGGACAAAGGGATACCCGAGTTCAAAAACCTCCAGTTTGAGAGGGGTGGATTTTGGGCTCTGTGACTGATACAAATAGTTTGTCATCAACAGCTGCTTTGGAGTGTCATTTTAAAATGAAGCAGATTAAATTGGTGCATTGGCGGTAATAGCATCGCGTCAGAAATGGCTTTGTTAGAGTCTAAATTTCCCACAGGCAGCAGGAAATTGGACAGTGTGACGCTCAATCCACTGGAGGAGGCAGATGGAACACGATGCTGCTGTGGATTTTGTTTGTTCTCATGGCTGTGATGTTCACAAAATAAATAAATAATATAAATAAATGTTGTCAACAACTGTGAAAAATATAGGCTGACATTTAGGAAATGGGTGTTTTTGGGCTGGTATCATGTTACTTTAAATATTTGGTGTTCTATTACAAGACGAATGCAAACTAAAACTGGTAAAATTTCCTCTGAAGGCAATTAAAAGCCAATTATAAGCGCTGAATCATTCCTATCTCCATGGACATTCACTTTTAATTAATTTTACATTGAATTAGATGAAGTTTTTTTTACTCTGTCTTTTTTGAAAATTACATTTTCTATTAAAAAAGGTTTTGCAATTTATTTTCAGTTTGCCAGGAAGCCATTTGGGAAGCGTTTCGGATCTTTCTGGACAGAGTTCCAGACCCGGAGGAGTACCGAACGTGGGTTTACACCTGTCAGCATGAGAACCTGTGCATGGACGACCTGGCTCAAAACTTCAGCAGTTCTCAGGAACATCTGGAAATGGTGGCCAAAGTAAGTCATACATAGTCAATACCACCCCAAAACTGTATAACATACATTTATGCTACATGACACCAACCTAACACCTCAAGAACGCTATTGTGCATGGTGTAGATGCTTTCCTGATTCAAATGGCTTTACAGATTTTAATGGTCTCACAAAAGCCAGCCAATTACCAGTTTACATGAGTCAGGTGTTTTGAAGCAGGGAAACCTCTCAGATGTGATAGTAGCCATGTAAGACTGCATTTTTTGGTATTTAGTCATCAGAACGACTATGTTTCCCCCCCAGAGAGTTGCAGAGCAGGCTGAGACTGAAGGGTATGCACATTTGAACTCCTCTAAATATTTCTGCTGATAGGCCTCAAATAATTTCTCTCATTTCTTGACAATTTTATTCCATTTCCAGTTTTATATCTGCAACTCAAGAGCCTGGCAGTAAATGTAAGTTTTTACTCAATGGAATAAATTAAATGATGAAAAAGTCTTTGTTGTAATTTAACTCAAGTTTCTTCTCAGGCACCTGGACTCCCTCTGTGACTAAACTTCCAATGGAAACTGAAGAGGTAAGGATAAGAACAAATCTAACCTGTCTTTTTATGAATTTTATCCAGATTTAATAAACTTTAACTGAATTTTGGTTCCTTAAATACCAGATTAAAGAAGATCCTAACATGGTAAAAGAAAACTATGAGGAGTACATTGTTGAGTTCAGCATCACCATTGTAGATCCAGCATACAGTGAGCTACTCAGCAACCCTGAGGTGCTACAGAACAATGACATCACAGCAAAGCTCAGAGACAAGGTGAGAACAGACAATGTTCTTTTTTGTTTTAAAAGAGAAAAAAACGTGGACACACACACACAAAAAAAAAAAACAACCAAAATATTACTGCACCAACAACATGAGAATGTATAACAGTACATGGTAATAAATCAAAGTGCATTTAGTGCCAACCACGGCCCTAGGTTATGTCAAAAATGCCCAAGTCCATACTTGTGAAAGCACCGTGTGAGCACTTTTATGCGCACAAGCACTTGTATAATGGTATCAAATATCCAAACTTGATCAGATTCAGCACTGATTGACATAATAAGGCAGAATGCAAATTTCAGATGTTAGTGTTTTATTAGCTATAATCTTTAACATGGCTAATTGGAAAATGTTTAAGGTCAGTAATGTATTTTTTAAGGTCCTTTAAAACTCCTTAATGATATCAAGCACTTTCATGTTTGATGGGGAGACAACATTTGTAGGGAAGGGTAAAAGATGAAATTGGCATGAGATTCTGCTGGATTTGGTTCCAGTCTACTTCTGTAGTGTCTTTGGTTTGGAACTTTTGTTCCAATGCAGTGGACAGGCATCCTGCTTCACCTGGGACAGTACAGATTTTGAGCCATCTGTCCTGTGTCCCCAAAGATGTTTAACAACCCGTTCTGTTGTCCCGATTTCACCCAGCCTTTGTCCCCAATGCCCCGATTTTTAACCAAAGTAATGGCTTATTACAGGACTGCCAGCTCTCACGCTTTGAACATGAAACACACACATCTCACCGTCTTCACAAAAGGTCTAGCTGAAGAAGCCACTAGTCCACTAGAGCAGCCCCCCCCCCCCCACACACACACACGCACAAATTTAGGTGTCACAGTTTTAAATTTTGAAAATCTGATCACCCCAACCTTGCACTAGCATCCTCGTAAAGGTTCCTGTTTTTGAAATGCAGCCCCATATCATAATACTGCCCCCACAATGCCTCAATGCAACTGAGGAAAAATACAAGATATGATGTTTGAAATCAAGAAATTAATAAAAATAATTACCAGAAAGATGAAAAAGTTCAAACACCAAAGGCTTTTTTGTATTCCATCTTTATATTCAAATTTGTAAAGATTTGCCAAAGATACATAACGATTGTTAAGGAGGCATAAAAATGGTTGAAAATTCTCATTTTCCCTTCCCTATTCTCGTCTTTTCTGTGTAGTTGCTACATGTGTTCCAAAAAGTCCCAGGATTCAAAGAGCTACGTGTTCTGGGATTTCGGTGGGTTGACAAAGGTTTGAAAACCGGTTTCAGTAAAAGTTGAAATATTTTTGCTGTGCAAAGACATCTGTGAAAAATGCCATAAAAGCAAGCATGTCTCTTTTGGCAGGACTTTTAGTCTGAATTTAAGGATTTCTGACCTGATTTGCTTTGTTGATCAGATCAGAGGATGTGTCTGTACGCTACGCTGTCGTCTTTAACGGGGAAACGGAGCTCAGTGACAAACCTGACAGTCTGGAGGTGCCTGACTTAGAAACAAACCAGGATGTAAATGCCCCTAAACTGAAACACATCATTGTGAAGGCCTTGAAACAGGAGCCAGAGCTTCTCATGGACATACAGACGCTCAGCTTTGAGGCTGGTAAGCATCAGCGGTAAAAATAATGTGAAGCTTTTTAGATGTTTTTTGGGGCGACGGTGGCACAGGAGTTAAGTGCTCGCCCCCGTAATCGGAAGGTTGCAGGTTCGAGCCCCGCTCAGTCTGTCGCTGTGTCCTTGGGCAAGACACTTAACCCACATTGCCTGCTGGTGGTGGTCGGAGGGACCGGTGGCGCCAGTGCTCGGCAGCCTCGCCTCTGTCAGTGCGCCCCATGTCAGCTCATCCCCACCAGTGTGTGAATGTGTGTGTGAATGGGTGAATGACTGTTTGTGTTTTAAAGCGCCTTGGGGGGTTTCAAGAACTCTAGAAGGCGCTATATCAAATACAGGCCATTTACCATGTTTTAACAGATGTTTCTTTTTGCAGTAACCACAATTTATCCAGTAACAGAGCCTGAAATCAACCCTGTTGAAGATGACACCAGGCTGGCACCAGAAGACTTTCCCATTGCGGCGATGATCAAACCAGAGGTGCACACTTTAGGGCCTTCCATCTCCAACATCTTCTCAGGGATCACCTCTGCTGTCACTTCTGAAATGCCGTTGATGACAATGGCAGAAGAAGAGTTCACAGCAGCAATAGGAGCAGAGAGCGTGGAGGAGATTGCACCAACTGAATGTGACAACGGAGGTGAGGCAGAATCTGAGGAGCTGCTTGCTTATGAAGCAGGATGTCAAGGAGAGCCAAGTTTAAAAATTTAAAGCTTTATTGATTAATCAAACAGTAGGCTGCGGTGGAGACTCCATTTAGAGACATTGATAGATTGCTCAGAGGAACTTAGGAAGAGAAAACCTAAACCTCACTTAGCTGTTTCTGTTGTCTTGATTTAGTTGAAGCTTTTTAAGGATGAGAAGCTATAAAATGTGCACATCTTTCCTGTTTTGTGATTTTAGCTCTAAGTTTAACTTGATCTAGACAGTTAACACAATTTTTTAGCACAATTGCGAGCGTCAGATGAAGTATTTATCTAAAATAAACACGAAAAGTCAAATATAGTTACAAGGGAAAACTCATTTCCCCCAGGAAATGGAAGCAGAAGCACAATTAGACTTGGTGATTTCACGTTGCACGTGGAAAAGCACACTACTGAGTTTCACATTCAAACTTATTAACAAGCAGCAGGCTATTGGTTAGGTCATCACAGACTCATGCTGTGCAGAGAGAAAAAAAAATGTGTTGAACCCAGAAAAAAATCATTTAGAGTCCAAGTGCTTACTGCATTATCAAAAAATATTTCCAATTTCTAACATGTGTGAGATGATTGAGCAACCCAGACCCACCATAATTTCATGGAGACTATTTCATTGCTTCAAGGATGAGAGCTTTTCCCCTTCATGCACATATACTTTTACACTTTCTAATGAAGTATTGACCCCTTTTTGTGCTCTGGCTGTAAATTTTACTTTACACTCAAATGTACTTAAAGCTGCAATGGCAAATTTGGAAAACAAATAAGCTTAAAACATTTTTTTCATGCTTCTTAACGATGGTCTAACATCATAGAAATATATTGGGGGAAATTTTGGGGAAAAAAAAAATAAAATTGTTCTCTCATATCTGTCTAAAAAACCAGTGACACATTTTCTGAAAGCATCTGTTGGAGCAACTGGTTGTCAGCGTCGCAGATTCTACCGTACTTCTGCACTTGTCTGGGTCCTTCATTCATTATGAACTCATGTATTTAGCAACAAAACACCTCTGGTGTGAGAAGTTCTCGGCTCAGTCCCTTACAGAAGAAAAATATGGTGGAATATATTGTAAAATTTACATTAATATATTGAACAATTTATTGAACTTTTCATCTTTAGTTGTTTAAGTTTAAACTCTGTATATACGTCAGTCTCTACCCATATACTAAACTATTACAATTACAAGCACCTGGTCAAATATGGGTCCTCTCATCCTGCCCAGTGGGGAAAAAAAACTTAATGCAACTACAACATACTCTGCTAAATATCTATTAAGATGAGATTTTCCATCATATTTTGCAAAGTCACTCAGTGTATGATCAGACACGACAGGGCTATAAGGAAATATTATTAGTTGGCCAGATATGTTCAGGGAAGGTCAAGAGTTTGTAGAATAGAATGACCCCCAAATTCCACTACCTCCGCTCCGCTGCGCTCCGCTCCGACACGAACGCCGGAGCAAAATCGGTCCCGTTCTAGTCAATCAGAGCAATTCCACTACTGCGGCCGTGCTCCGGCAGTGCGGCGCCCTCTGTTCCGGCGTCCGGCAAAAATAGAATCGATCCTATTTTTGCCGGACGCCGGAGCACCTCCGCAGTAAATGGACAGAAATCACAACGGCCCAACAGGAAAAGGAGCAAGCACATCTTCCGTTTTTCACAATAAATCGCTAAACAAAAGGCGTTTTTTGTTTCATATGCACAGGTTTAACAACTTTTAACAACTATCAATGGCGGCTGAAGTTTAAATGCACAAAAATAAGCCATAAATACAGTTGCCACTATCAAAGTAGTCACACTTTGTTGATCCAAACACTGCTGATCTCTCAACACAATGATGGGCAGATTAAACAGCTCATTTCCGATGCTTCTCCCGCACAACGGGTGTTTGGATCTAACTTCCGCGTTTATTGCTCGGACTGTATCGCAAGATCTCGAAAATCCCGCGCATGCTTGTTTGCCCCCCTCAGGTCTCCGCACCGGAGCGGAGCCGTTGTAGAGCGGGTACCAGTTGAGTTCGGAAGCGAGCGGCTGCGGAAGGCGGGGGCGGACCGGAGCGGAGCGGAGCGGAGGTAGTGGAATTTGGGGGTGAGTAGGTCTGTTTACATTTGAGAAAAAAAACAGCTTAATACATCATCATCATCATCATCATCATCATCATCATCATCATCATCATCACTTTATGACTTACAAACTAATATTCCTTAACATCAAGAGAGATGGAGCTTGCCTAAGTTCCATTGGAAGGACATTCCCTAGTTTAGGTACCAAGCCTGAAAAAGTGTGACCCCCATTGATTCCAGACACACTGTTGGCAAATTCAGTTGCAGCTGTCCGGCCAAACGATAAATAAATGAATAAATTTTCTCCTGAGACCAAAGAGGAAGCCCGTGAAGGGCAGCCAGGTCTGAAAACATGTGATCACCTTTCCCAGTGCTCATTAAAGAGATACTATGCACTGTTTAAATTTTTTAAATCAGTTTCTTTAGCCAGTATGTGCTAAAATGACCCCTTTATAGGGTTAATGAAATGTCACTCAAACCCCCACAACCCACTGTGGCCAGAATACCTCATTTGCAACTTCAAAGTAGCCAGACCGGTCCCTGTTGGACTTTAAGTGGAGCTGACATGTCAGCACTGAATCTGCTTCCAGCACGTTTCCTGCATGTTTTAGATCATTAACACAGCAGATTTGTTTGATTTCATGATGAATCGCTCCTGTAGACACTAATGAAGGCTGAGAAGACATTTCAGCAGTTAGATTAAGGTGTTAAAAAGATGAACGCACAGCAATAAGAGTTTCACTTTTGCCTATACTAATGGAAACTAGGGGGTGCTAAAATACAGCCAAAACTGCAAAGTCTCCCTTTAAAATCACAGTTTAGACCATTTGTAGGAAGGGAAATTAAAGTTGACTGATGCTAGCGTGTATTAAATTAGTAAAAGTTATGTTCAAACTGTCACTTCCAACATTAACATGGCTATTAAAAATTTCCACTATTATAAACTTAATGATCTGAGAAAAAGTCTGAGAAAAAGATATTTTCCCTGTTTTGCAATCAACAAATTAGAGAAATTAAAGGTTAACTCTTTATTAAGTGATCTAGGACTAACCATTAGACCTGTTAGCAGCTGCACCTGCTCAATGAACGTGAAAATGTAGGTAGTTAGAACGAGTTGATGGATTATGATCCTTAAACTGTAGCCAAGTGTCTGAAAGACGTAACAAGTCAACAAAATGATCAAGTTGAGAAGAATTGAAATTGAGAAAACATGAAAGTCCAGTTCTTATGAGCTAAATTTAAAGTCACAAATACATTTTGAGGGGTATACATAGGAATCTAGGACAAGTAGGGAGAACTTTAACTAAAGGTTGGACAAACATTCAAAAATGAATGGAAAGACTTGTACCAATGTCTTCCTGGCTGTGTAAGTACAAAAATGATAGCATCCTGTAACATATCAGTGACCGACACACACTTGTGTTACAAACATGCATAACCAATGAACTAATGCTCCTATATTTTGCCTTACAAGAGCCTGAACAGACAGATGCAGAAAACGATATACATCTGGAAGACATTGAGGAGGTAACTCCAGGCTCCCAACCTGAGGAATGGCTGACTGATGCACCCACTGATGATGACCTCGACCCACCAGACTCTATAGCTCCTACAGGTCCAGATCGTCCTGTGAAAGAGCCTCCAATCTCCTCCCCTTCATCAGGCCAGGACAGTGGACTAGAAGCAGACGTGGAGTCTCTACCATTCCCGGCTGACAGAGAGGAAACCCTCGAGGAGGAACGTGGAGGGCATGGTGGAGTGACCCACATCTCAGTGAATTCAAACGAAGAAGGAGCCGGGGCCAGTCAGAACGAGACTGTGGAGGTAACAGAGCCCCTGGAGGAGGAGAGCGGGAGCGGATTTGCCTCAGAGTCTGACGAACGTCCATATGAATCTACAGCGGCACCTGCCATGAGACAAGTCACCACACCTCTGATGGCGACCGTGGATAAGGGCAAAGAGTTAGTGGTTTTCTTTAGCTTGAGGGTCACTAACATGATGTTTTCTGATGACCTGTTCAACAAGAGCTCACCTGAGTATAAATCCCTGGAGAATACGTTTCTTGAGCTGGTAGGTACACAAGCATTTTCCTTGGATATTATGCTTCTCCATGCTTTATTCTCATACTTCCTTTTTTAAGCAGAAATGTGATAAAACTACAGCTGTGCAATACTTATATGTAAATGGGAAACCCCAAGTTTGTATTTATATATTCATTTGTCCTGCATAAATGAGGACTATACAGCAAGCCTTATCCTTACAGGATATATTTTCTTAAAATCAAAGGTAAATTAAGATAAATTTCTATTTTTTCCAACATTATCTTGTATTTTTGTAAAAAAAAAAAAATCAAAACAAAACCAGGGTCAAATCTGCAGTAATTTGAAAAAAATAAATAAATAAAAAAATAATAAAAAAATTAAATAAATACAAAAAAATAATCATGCATGAAGAGAAATTCCTGGTGATGTTGTTCTGTTTCACTTAGACACAACACTCTGGGTCCAGAAACTCGCCAAACCCTGGAGCATCCAGTAAATCTGGGCCTAGGAGACAGACGACTTTAGCCTCTATACCGGTATCTTTAACGTTTGCTCTGTTCTTCCATGTTGCAACTACTTCTTCCTCATCTCTCTGAGAAAGACTGACCTTCTTTTGTCTTTACATTACTTCCAAATGCAGTAACTAAAACTTAGATTTTTGTTTTTGTTTTAACATTTCACCATTTTTTCAGATTGGAACTCATTTTAACATTGCACTGTGAACTGTCCTGCTACAGATTGTCATGCCTGCTGGTTTTATCTGTAAATCTAATTCACATGTTAAAAACAATCTTTGTGCATCTTGCCTTAATGTGCTAAACTTTGCTGCAGTTTTGTTTTGTGTGACTCACTCATGACTACAAACGGCTTTGCCTCCATTCTTCTGGCTTTCCCTCCTTTTCTTGTTATGTAGAATGAAGCAAAATACTGGCTGATTTAAAAAAAAAACACAAGTCAGTGTGTATTTGTCATTGATGTTTGTCTGCACTTCTAACAAAAACTGGGTTTTTGTTATTAAGAGAAAAACTGGTTTTAGAGAGAACAGATTAAATCCAACACGTGGGACTTTCATATTACTAAGTCTGAAACATGTAAGCCTTTTACCAAATGAGTTACACACAGAGATCCCACTTTGTTTGGATTTTCTAATTATCGAAATCAGATTTTCTTTTCAACGGGAAAGTAAACCCATTATTAAGAGTAAAAATCACAACATCAAGTGACTGCACCACAGATGGATGTGCACGAGGCAGTGAACATAGATCATACTTCTTGCTAAACTAGTAAGGCCACAAGAAAGAGTGAGATTGATTTTGAGCCTTCTCCTGTTTTTGATTCATAGTATTCAGGTAGCATTTGGTGTCGTATCATATAGATTTACACAAAACAAGTCTTTCCTGCTTCTATTCCGCCCGTAACTCTTAAGGTGAGTGGGATTGAGTGTTTGTCATCTCTGTATTAAAAGCTTGCAGAGACACATATACATAACATTTCTCTGTGTGTTGGTGTGTTTTTGGGCTGCATCACACCGGCTCTTCAATTGAAGAGCAGTGCAGAGGAATTTAGAGTGGTTATTTCACAGAATGGGTTTGTCAGAGGCTTTTATCAGAGACGAGTTGGAATATATTATGAAATAGATTTTAATGACATCATTATTAAGCTGAATTTATCTCCATATTTATACAAATAAAATATTGTCATGCATACAGTTTTTAATATGTGCCTACAAAATCAGATGTCTGCAATTTAGGGTGCAATCTGACAAGGAGTCTCTTAAAGCCATACTATGTAACTTTTTCATATCAGCCACTGGGGGGGGGGGGGGGTAGGTACACGTATTTAAAGGGGCGTTGTATCCCTTTAAATAAGGATGTTTCTTGTGGCTTATATCTCATGCTGCAGCTTTTGTAATTTCTTGAACCTTCGGGGCCACTGTAAACAGTGTAAATAGTTGCAACATTTGTTTGAATATTGTGCTAATTATTTGGTTGCATTTAAGTCACAAAGTGTCTTACTTGCGTTTTCATTTTCTTGGTAGTTTAGCTTAATGTCATCACTATTTTTTTGCACTCTCCAAACCAGTTCCTCTTTTCTCTTGTATCAAGTTACAAGTATCATATGTTGCTAATGCCTCCAAAATTGTATCACACTTCTCACAAGTTCTCATTAATGACAACTAGATTGAGGAGAGTTCAGGATTATTTCAAAAGAAAATTCATCTGGCAAAAGTTTGAGCATGTTCAAAATTCCAGCACACATCAGCGAGGCCCCACAACTCACAAAATGAAACAGAACCGTTGCAAACATTTCAAGATATTTTGAAGACTCTTTTCCAAATAACGTCCTACTCATCGACATATAAATATTGGACAATGGGTTTCCATAGTCTCCAATAACACATTTCTGAAGATAAACGGAGGTGGCCCCCACCGCCATTTTGACCGTGTCACAGGTTCCGTCAAGCCCAGACAATTCCACAAAAGGGAAGAGAGGTGGAGCTGAGGGTGGGGCTGTAAGGCTGGGATCAACTGACGACACCCGGTCGAACTAGCTACAAGCTAACCTGAAGCTAACCCAAAGCTAATGCGGAGGTGGGAGCTAAGCTAACGGAGGTAGCAACCTAGCTACAACCGGAGTTAACTGTGCACAACACCAGAGCTTCTGAGTCAGAGATTCGCTGGGCTGACCGCTGGGTAAAACTGGGTGGAACACAGAGGTTTCCCGAAAGCTCCACAAGCCGGCAGCCCGAAGCCACGATCAGACAGAGATGCGCCGAGCTGCGGGGAGGGGAGAACCGGGTGGAAAACATCGGTCTCCTGAGAGCTCCACAAGCCGATAGTCGGAACCCAGCTCCACCAACATGTTATATTTCAACCCATTTTCTAAAGTGCAGCATTATGTTAAATGCACTGGGTTTTACACTATTACATTTAAATTTCATGGTTAAACAGTACATGTTAAAATCTATGCTCAGCTCGGCAGTGACCTAAAATACATAAATATAATTTTACTTACCGAAATAAATGAAGTGGAGACTCCTTGGACGCTCTATTAGTGCAATTAATGCCACAGCAAGTCATTTTGTCCAACAATTGCACAAATAATATCCAAAAAAGAACACACAAACACAGAGACTCAAAATCCCGGAGCAGTTTCCAAGCCAGACCGAGGCTCTACTGAGGCCTTTCCACGGAGCTAGCTCTGTGGTCATGTGGGTCTGAGGCGGCGGTCACGTGGGTCGGATGCTCATTAATTATACAGAATTTTAGGCTTTTAATACACTTAAACAGAAGAGTGAAAAAAAATTCACCCCCCCCCCCCCCCCCCCCCCCACAGAGTTGTCATGAGTGTAAACTAGATCATTTAAACAAAAAACATGTTTTGGAACCAGGCTGTAAACATGTTTATTTCTGCTGTGAAATTGGTATTTTTAACATGGGAGTCAATGAGGATTTGCTCGCTTCTGACACCAGCCCCCAGCGGATGAGGGTGGAACTGCAATTTTTGTCACTTCCGCGTTGGGCTTAATTTTTCACCCGCATTGTGGGGGCTTGGTCCTACTCTAATATTTTCCACAGTTGACAAAAATGCTTAAATTGTGTTTCTAAATTGTTGTAAGGATTGTGTGCCATATTAACAAGCTCTTATTGAAGTATACAGTAGTTAACTTGACAAGAAAGCATGCATTAGAAGTTTCAGCTCATTACGCAACAATAGACAGCTCTAGGTTTATAAGCTTGACTCTCCTGTGTTACAGTGAGAAATGATGAAGCTCCTTGGATAAGAAGCAAAACGTCTTCAAAAAACCAAAAAGATCCAGTTGCCTTAACTTGAACCCCTTTAGATTATCATATTTTTATTTGTTCTCACTGCATATATTCACTTTATTATTTTAATAAATTAGATATTCAGCATGTAATAATGTAGCCAGCACAAATAAACAATACCACATAGTGCGTATTTTTCTGTAAGTGACATCGGTATGCAGTGCATGACTATTTGCAGGAGTGAGGTATTCACAAACACCTAACCCTAACCCTAGAATTGTTTTTCATAGTTGTGTTGCAAAATTCCAGCGATCGCATGCTTGCCGTCTTAAGGATAAACCTGCAGATTGGAGTCCAGAACGGTCGTGGGGTAAAATAATATGATAATAAGCTTAGTAAACACACTTGGAATGTTGTAGGTTTACACACTCTGCTGCTTAAACTGTGTTGGCTTTTACAAGGCAGAGAGCCTGAATCATGGGATCTTTATCTACCTTAGTCACTGGTGGGTGACTCGAGGTAAGAGGCTTTAATGCTAGGCAGCTCCTGCACTGCCCTCCACAACACACACACACACACACACACACACACACACACACACACACACACACACACACACACACACACACACACACACACACACACACACACACACACACACACACACACACACTACGCTAATCAGTTTTGAATCTCCTTAGTTTGATGTCATTCAAGTTTATGTGGACTTGTGCACGCATGTTTTTCTCAATACTGACTTTTAAAACTTAACGCTGTAAAGAAAATGCAATAAAACGGGGTCTTTTTGGTTTTTAGTGTTTTTTAAAGCATTCATTGTTTTATGAAAAGTTACTTATTTGCAAAAGTAACCGCACTCTTGGTGAGGACTATTTTTGTTCCATGTCTGCACCAGTTTTCAGGCTGATAGTATGGTTATGCATTTGATTTGCTCACGTGTTTTGTATTCGGCGGTACGTAAGGTCCCAATTCTGGAACTGAGAACATGCAAACTGAATTGTATTGTTACTGCTAGGCCAAATGGCCTGGTGAGGAATGGGCTAGCTTTTGTAAAATTCAGGGTTTGAGTTAATAGTACAACATTCCTTCCGACACAGCCAGAAATAAAGATCACCTTGTTGTTCTAACTTTAATATTATGAAATGGTTTTGGTGTTTTGATTTTGTACAGCAACCTGAAATGTACTGTCTTTTAGATCATTTTAACAATGGTGTATCACATTTTAATGTGTTATTATATGATACTATGAAAACAATAAAAAAATGGCACTTTCCACCTAAAGTTATTAAATATTCCACCAGAGGGCAGGCGTATTTCCATCTAGCAATATTTGGAAGAAAGTACTAATCCTGTTAAAATGGCAGAAGATATTTCAAATCATATGTTTTTTGAATATATTTGGAAATATCAGGTTAAATCATTGCTAAAAACAACACTCCATCTCCAAATTTTAGTGGTTGCCCAAACCATGCCTTTTAACTGATCCTTTTAGCTTCCTGGCAAATCTAAAGTGGTCAGACGTTTGAGCGGGTAAGTATTTAGTATTTATTGACCGTTTGTAAATGATCATCTTCCTTTAAATGGGCTAGTTCTGTTAAAAGGAGGACACATTTGTATGAAACTCATCCAACCTAGTTTATAAATCAGTGGAAGAAGCGCAAATGATCACTGGGAACCGTAACATAATGTGATGCATCAGGCAGCCCATTTAAAGTGACAGAGTGAAATGGCTCGCTGGCTTTTTGGAGCTCATTTGTGGAACTGCATATTGACCTCCTCTCCCACATATATACATGCATATATGTGTGTCATTAGCCCATAGTGGCTTGCAACCCCCCTGTCTTTCCTGCATCAATTACCCCTGTACCTACTGGTTTGTGACGCAACCAATAAAACTGGGCATGGAGTTTGGAAATGAGTTTATTTACAATAAATCAGAGACAACCAGTTTCACGGCAGCAGAATACCACTTGTGACATGAGCGCAGGAACACGTTGCTTGTTTTATTTTTATAACTCAAGAACCAGTAGATACAAGTGTAACGCTGTGTGAACGCTTTGGCTGTGTTTGTGTTTGAGCAGTGCCTTTTTATTCTAAGGAACACAATCAGCTGAGATTCGTACGTTAAAGTCCCCAAAGCTCCGTGACATTTAGCACTGAGACAAATGGGTGATCCTGCTCAAAGTTGTGTGTGTAGCGGTGCAGAAAGTTGCTCCTTTATTTGTTCTGAAATCCGAACCAAGATGCTACCTATTATGGGGAACTGGTCCTGTCTTTAAACCGCCTGCCAGTGATAGGTGAGGTAACCCGATCAGAGCAGAGCTCCTTAAGGCCTCTTATCTCCCACACAGCAGTCGTAAGCTCTCCCCCTCACACTGCGCTGGTTTGATGTTTGCCTCATCTGTAGTGAACTCAGAGTGACTGGAAGGAGAGCGGTACAGGTCGATGACATTGATGCAGGTTCATTACTTCCTCCTCGTCCTAAATACCTCTGCTGCCATCAGTCTGTAGTCCTGGGAGATTAGTTTCTGCTGTAATCCAATATACAAACCTGCATCCAAATGAATCCTATTAAATATAACGTGGATTTTACTCAATTTTATATTTTAAAACAGATTCATGGAAGCCTCTGGAAACTAATCTACTGAGCTCGTTTATTAGGTTATTTTAGTTTTCAATACCTTTATAATGTCATTTCCATATCAGTCATTCCCACTAGAATCAGAAAGAGATCTCACTGCTGAGAACAAAGTATTCGTGGTTAGATTTTAATTGTATTTGTCTGAATTCCTACAAGGTTACAGAAAGTTACAGAAAACACACACACACACACACACACACACACACACACACACACACACACGCACACACGCACACACGCACACACGCACACACACACACACACACACACACACACACACACACACACACACTAGGAAAAAAGATTCTCCATAGTGTGTCCTGAGTTCCGTATAATCAGAAAATTATATGTTTTTTAAACAATCACAAACTTAAATGGACAATATAAAATGTATTTATGCCCTCTGCTGAATTGTATGTAAAATTGTTCAGCTTTCATTCATTAGTGCATTTTAATGTCCAAACCATCAGTAAAAAAATCATGAAAAATGTCTGATTTTCATCTTTACATAATGTAATAATTCAATAATAATAATAATAATAATAATAATAATAATAATAATAATAATAATAATAATATGAGCTGAGTCACTTTAGCAATGAAGCTTTTATACAGACGTCCACATTTTTAATTTTATTAGTGTTTTTAAGCCTTTTATTTCTACATTATGATAACTTTTAGTCATCTTTAGTCATTAAAAGTGAATTTTCATGTCTAGTTTCCTTTTTAGAGGGTTGATTTTATGTATTTGTAATAAATGTGCACTCAGGTGAGCACACACATTTTGACTACATATTTAAAAAAATATTAATTACAGTATGAAAATATAATATTTTTCCAGCATACACAAGTCAGGGAAAAGACGTGTCTAATAGGGTTTATAATAATGGCTTCTGCGCAGGTATACCATCAAAAGTCTCACAGTTGGTGTTTTAGGGCAATAATTCACAGCAACAAAGTTTAAACATCAGTCTATGCCAAGGGTATCCAAACGTTTCAAGAAGAGGCCCAAAATATTCAACTTTAAAGGTGCATTAAATTACAGTTTTACAGTAAAACAGTCACAAAACCGTCTAATGTCTCAGTCATGTTGGAAGGACAGTTACATTTAAACAAATTTCCTTCTCAGCCGGCTGGGGGATTGCCAGTTTTTCTCTTTTTAGCAAGGCAGAAGAGTCCTCCAATCTGTGAGCCTGCAGGGTTGCCAAGTCTGCAGCTACATTTGAAAATTGACAACGTCCAGTAAAAAGCATCAGCACTGTGGACAGTATGTTAACTGGTAAAATAAGTGGCCCAGAAGTTATTTCTTGTAACCCTAAAATGCCACTAGCCTGGCCTGCCAGACTCGTCCTCTGTTTGATTCTGCACAGAGAAAGAGTGTGGTTACTCACAGGCACTTGAGGGGCGGGACTAGTCCGCTTAAAAATAACCAATCAGAAAAAAGACGGAAATGCAGACTGTACCGTGCGACACTGTAGTTTTTCAGCTGTAGTCAAAAATGGTGTCTGGCGACAGCGCAAACATTAGAAGAAAGGTTTTTAGTGCTTCTACTTGTGGTTTTAAAGACGTGTCCAAGTAATTTAGAACAGAGGAAAGAGCCGCAGTGAACTCAATTTCAGTCGCCATGTTTATGACAAACCCAGCGTTGTGGTGTGTGACGTACGCTGTTCAGCGCTTATTGGCTCGGTTAGAATTCTCACGGGGTGGGGTTATTTGAATAGGAGAGTTCCCAGACCCTTTCTCTGTGCAAAATAAAACAGGGGAGGAGTCTGGCAGGCCAGGTTAAAGAGCCACAGCATCATTTTTGTTTTGCTCCATTATCGGGTAAAGAAGACAGGAAGCTAAAATTGAGCTAACAATGCTAACCTGAATTAGAAAAAAAATCTAAAATCATCTGGCACTAATCTGTAACTGGCAACCGCCATAAAACTCATGAATGGATAGAGTGGTCGTGGGGGCGGTCACTCAGAGCAGTGTTGTTTGTTTTGAAACATGGACTGCAGTACCCAAATTTGACCACAAGATGTCATTCTTACTTCATGCACCTTTAAAGTTCCCGTGTGCCACAAATATTAGATTTTTAATCAAGAAAATTCTATTCTAATTCATGTTAGTCAAAATCAGAACAAAAAATGTAAACAATTGTTGATAAGTCAACAATCTACCAATTAGACAAAAATATTCTAGATGTGCAACTGGGGCAACACAAAATTCCCCCAAAAGGCCATACATGCCCCCTGGGCCATAGTTTGGACATGCTGTGAACAAACGAATGTCTGCAACGTAACCGCAGCAGCATTTTAAGGAGGAGTGGACCAAAATCCCTTTAAATTATTACAACACCCCCCCCCCCCATTAAATGTTTACTTTATTTTACTTTTTGCTCAGAATGATATCAAAAGTATCGAAAAAAGATTTTGCACTTAGTTTTTTACATGGTGTGTTAGCATTTTTACTCAGTTGAATGTCAGCTCTTTCATATTTAATCCTTGAGGACAGATTTGTGCTTATTGACATTCCATCACCAAATAACATTTATTATAGATTTAATTTTGCTGTTTGTGCTTTAGTTTAATTCCTGCATTTAATTACGATCACAGCAGCAAAGGCACAATTTCATTCCTGCATTAAAATGTAATCGTAAACTATTAATTGAATGTTCTGGGAAATGTGACCTAAATAACACAAATCAACAGTGAAATGACAACTTCTTCTCTGAAGCGGAAAACAGTTGGATAAACAACAGCTTTGTTCTCAGAGTGACACAAATCTACACTGACGCTTAAAGCTGACAAGCATCCAGCACCGTCTAATTATTCAATGTCCTCAGATGAATTATTAAATCAGCTGTTTTTAGATCCTGTTTTCTTGCTGCAAACTAATAACTAACACCATGAATCTGTAGGAAATTGAAATCAAAATTAGTAGCAGAATAATCAGCTTTTTCCTCTCCACCCACACAGCTTTTACCATATTTCCAGTCGAATTTGACGGGATTCAAGCAGCTGGAGATTCTCAACTTCAGGAACGGAAGCGTGGTGGTGAACAGCAAGATGAAGCTGGACAAGCCGGTACCGTATAACGTCACCGAGGCCGTGCACTGCGTGCTGGAGGACTTCTGCAATGTAGCATCCACGCGGCTCGACATCGAGATTGATAGCCGCTCTTTGGAGGTGGAACCAGGTCAGATGTCTTTCATGATGGAATCACTAATCCTACTTTTAAAGTTGTAAAGATTTGTCTTCTTTTCGTGAATAAAGTTGTCTAAAGCAAAGGCCTCGTTTATAAGAAATTATATTTATTTGTCAATAAGGTGCTGTATAAATGAGTTTAACTCTATTTGACCTCATTAAAACACCTTTTTAAAGCAGACAGCTTCGTTCAAATCAATCAGTATGCCCTCCAAGCTCTCCTCTTCCTCCTTAAACAGTATGAGTTTGCATTAATATTAATGAAACACCTTTCCTGTTTTTCCCCCTCTTCTTGTCCGGTGACCTCTCTGTTCTGTTTTTATCCAGCTGACCAAGCAGATCCTTGCAAGTTCCTGTCCTGCAACGAGTTTTCCCGCTGTGTGGTCAACAGTTGGACCAATGAGGCCGAGTGTCTGTGTGATCCGGGCTACAGCACAGTGGACGGCTCACCCTGTCAGAGCAGCTGCATTCTGCAGCCAGATTACTGTCTGAATGGAGGACAGTGTGAAATAATCCCTGGTCATGGAGTCACCTGCAGGTACATACTTGTGACCTTTTAGATGAAACTACTATTGCACAGAAAGAAGATTGCATACTTCATTTAATAGGCTGCATCACTTTTTTTTTGTTGAATGCACGAGCTTTGATGTAAAATAAAACTCACTCAGTGTTGCCGTCAAGGGCACATGAGAGGTTATTGATGAAAACACTCAATGAAAACACAAAGAAAAGGAACGAGATAGGTGAAATTACACGTATTTAACAACCATTACCTCAAATCTGACTAAAACCTTAAATGTACCTCTATGAAAAAAAAAGGACGTCTGGTGTTCTGGTTCTGAGTATTTCAAGATAAAATCTGATTGTAGATGTTTTAAAAAAATAGCTACTTAACGAATAGACGATGTAGTGATTTTAAAGAAATCCGTTCTAAAGCAGTTTTACTTAAAAAGCCAGATTACTAAAAAAAGTTCTTGTACACTAATTTAAATAAAGGAATCTTCAATTTGAATGGTAATGATTTCCTAGTGAACATCTCCACATATGCACATCATACAAAAACTTTATTTAACCTCTTTGTTAACCAGTGGCACCCACAAGGGGTGGCCAAGGTCCCACCTGGAGAATTGCTGGCCACTACATTTGCCCTTCCAGGTAAGACTTGGCCTATCTTAATAAATCTTGTTCACGTTCACACAGAACATATATCCATCTTCTTTATAATTAACTGCTGCTTATCACTCTCAAAAAGACGTATAAATATTACAGTAATAGTTTTTGAGGATGTTTTTTGTTAAGACAAAAACAGGCAAATTAAACTGTTTTAAAATGCACAAAAATAAATGTTGAAAAATTATTGAAACAACTGAAATGTTTCTTTTTTTTCCTGAAATGTTTCTCCAATTTGAGGTAACAGCAGGGATTGAATTATGGGGGAGCCATGGGGAGCGTTGCTCCCCCGAAAGGGTGATGGGCTTTCCCATAAGCTCTCATCTGGCACACTCGGGGGAAGCCTGGTAAAAAAAGTGTGTAATTCGAACCCTGGGTAAAAGTGTTGGATCCATATTGTTTTTTAATTTTACCATAAGGAGCGGTTTGGTGTGCCACCCCATTTCCACTGACTGCCTCTGTCCACCTTTATGAAAACTTTCCAGGGCATCAAACATCCAGACCATTTAGAAAGCTGCTTTTTAGAGTTATAACTCAAAACTTTCAAATATTTCTTAAACTTGCAAACACTGTAAAGAAATTGTTTTATTTTGCATCACAAATTTAAAGCAGAATCAGCAAATGTAAGTTAGTTAAAGTATCATTTTATGCTCATTACTTCAGTAAAGATGAACCCGTTGTTATGACTGAATATTATTTACAGTGTCTTTTTTTTTTTACCCAACATTATGTTTTCGTAAAACTTTTGCATATTTCAGGAAATTTACGGAACATATTTTGCATGTTTTACAATTTTGTGACTCTGAAGTTAAGGGCTTTGAATTTCAAATATCTCTGACTGCAGTTTAGCCCTGTTCCCTGTATAAACATTAGATACATTTTAAAAGAGAAAACATGCCAGAGAAACATTTTCACCTGCTGTATGTCAGTCTTTAGTACCAAGATCATTTTAAGCTGAGAAGTGACAGTTATAGACATTTTGCTTGAATAGTGTTAGTATGCGTCCTGAATGGCTCTCTGAAATTGTAGCTTATCATAAAACTTGGTTAGAAACATTTTTAACTCTTAAGGTCTGTTAGCCGGGGCAGCCATCTTTAAATAGGCTGTGTCCAAAAGTTAACTGGTTTTAAAGTCTGTTCTTCTAATTTCCACAAATAGAAAGTATGTTTTTTAAAGTACAGCACTTTGGTCAGCTGCCATGTTTCTAAATTTGCTTAGAAATAAACTTGGTATGGTATGGTATGGTATGGTATGGTATGGTATGGTATGGTATGGTATAAAGAAGCTCTAGTGCAATACACAAAAACATGCTGCTGGCATAAAAGTGAAACTTAAGTTTAGACACGACATTTTGTAATATTTCATATAATTTGTTCAGATTAATTGAATTAATATCTATTCACTCTACCTTTAGGAAACAGGACTATATTAATGAAGTTACTGTTATGAAATCAGTCAATGACTGAGGTTCCTCCATACATATTTAATGCCACAGTATATAGTATTTATCTAACAGTACTTGTTTGCAGGAGCTTTTTGAAGCATTTGTCATAATCAAAGTAAAAGTCATTTTATTTATTCAGAAATACATTTATGCTCTGTATATTTTCTCTTCTGTTTCAGATGCCCAGTGGGTAAATACTGGCACTACCACGGCGAGCGCTGCAGCGAGCTGGTATCAGTGCCCGTGGACCCTCCTCTAATTATAACCTGCCTCGTGGGGAGTCTCTGCCTCGTTTGTGCCATCATCTGCGTTTTAATATTCATCAACAAGAAGTGTGTAAGAACCAAAAAGACGATAACGTTGGTGTAAGTCACAGCACACTTTTGCATCTACTTTGCATTACCCGTTTTGTCATTCGTTGTCTGTCTCCTGGTGTTTTACAAACAACTGCGCTCCCCATCTCCTCCAGGCATACCCTTGCGCCTTATGCCTTCGAGAATACTTTGAGGGAGAACCCGGTATTTGAGAATGATGATGGTGTTTTAACTCATGTGTCCACAATACCGTGTCCATCGAGCTCTGTCTCATCCCACTCCCAACAATCTGAGCAGGAACATTTTGCCACAATAGAAAATATACGGCTAAGTATTGAGGTACATCGTACCGCCAGATTATCTCGACTAAATACTAAACTTTGCCTAAAACTGCTCTAATGACTCTACCAACAGCCTCAACTACTCACCTTCATAAGTTTAAGAACTGCTATGTAGGTTTTAACAAACTCCTCTGAGCCGCCTCTTGTCTTGTACAGGTAGATTTCCTGGAGTAGATTCTTCATGTACGTCCTTCATGCTGCATCTGTCAGAGGTTAATGGCGTTGCAAACACATCTGCTTCTGTCTCTACAGATCCCCAGACAACTCTACACAACAAGATCAGAAAAGTTAGTATCGGAAATGGTGGATTTTCATCACAGTATGCCACGGAGCGAGGTGAGCTCGTAACTGATCCCAGCTCAGTGGCTGGGACCTAACATCTATTCAAATTTTGGTAACAACTTACAATAAGGGTCACTTTATTAACATTACTTTGTGCAGTCATCAGCATTACTAAAGTATTAACAATTGCTTAACCATATTATGTAATGCATTACAAAGCAGACACCCCCAGCCCTTTGTCCTATTAAGGACACTTAATAGTAAACAATAACGGTAATGTTAATAAAGGGGCCCTTATTGTAAAGTGTTACCCAAATTTTATGTTTCTACTTTAAAGGTGTTCTAGATTTCAAAACCACATTTACCTTGTTGTTGTTGAATGTAGGCAGCTTGGGGAAAGCCTGACCTACTTTCCTATGCAAATGATCAAAATTGTAAAGGCCACAAAGAAAGGGTTTGTTCTGAGAAAAGCTGGTATAACATGTCATAAGCATGTCTCACCCGTAGACATGATTATGTAGACGCCCCATTGGGCGCTGGAGAGTGTAACAACTATTTTGGGTGGGTCTCCTCACGCTCCTAACCCAACTGGAGTCAATGCAGAGTGAGCAGCTTTGCCTGTTTTTGTTTGCGAACAGAGACCCATCCAAGATGGCAGCCAGCCACAACGCCAGCTCCAATAGGCAGCGCCAGTCCATGAGACGTTTACATATTTATGTCTGTGGTCCCACCCCACTTTAGCAATATATAAACGTTGGTTGTGATAAAGCTAACCACAGAACAATGCTAGCCCAAGCTACTCCAGGCCATTTCTCAATATGCATACTTGTCCAAACGTGTGTACTCACGTCCTTGTGAAACGTCATCAACGATGGCCCAAGGACTGTTCCAATCATAATTAGGCAAAAGGGCAAGTTCGCTCCAAATTCCCAGATGTGTTCTTACTCCGCCCATTGTGTCAAGGATGCATCGATGCATCCTTCTGCGACACTGAGACAGCAAAGTTTCCCATAATGCATTGCGTTGCTAACCGTTAAACTCTGAACGTCAGAGAAGAAAGCTAATAACATTAATGTTTTATATAAGAAATATAAATAAAATCATATAAAATTGTCTGTTATTGTAAATAATCATGTGTAAACTGTAAATTTTGCGGTGTGTGTTTGGGTTTGAGTCTTCACGATCCTCCAAAATGCTAATTAACTACCCACTATCAAAATAAAAGCACCGTAGCCCTGTTTTGATGAAACATAAACTTATTTTATTCATGAAAGTGCAGGAATTGTTCGTATTTTATTAGTTTTGATCAAAAGCTAAATATAATACAAATAATATGTTTTAGTTATTTTGTTATTTAATGAACAAACTAGACTTTTATTTCATGTCAGGTCGTTTTCTTAACTGCAGTAAGAAGCAGTGCTTGTTGGCAGGACACAACGGAGTACGGTTCTGTTCCAAATGCCGTCCTCTTCTTCCCGTACTCGGTAGAACTGACTTCCTGGTGTCCTTGCCAAGAACATCCTTGTGTAATACACAAGAATGTACTAGCATCCTTGAGTATTGAGAAACGGCCTTAATGTCTTTGTTAGACAATAGGGAAACAACAAGGTAAAATGATAGAGCACCACTCATGTTCCAGGATGTACTGGGCACATCTAAAATGTGAATAGACAGACAGACAGACAGACAGGTAGAAAGACAGACAGATCCACAACTTTTGGCCTAGCCTAACAGAGTAAAGCTGCACACTTCCTTGGTCGCGCCAGTTAGCTGCGGTGGCCATCTTGAATGTGGTTGGCTCAGTAGCATCCAGTTATAACTTTCACTAAATTCATTAAATATTTTGCTGTAAGTGGGACACGCACACACACACACACACACACACACACACACACACACACACACACACACACACACACACACACACACACACACACACACACACACACACACGTATAATGGATGTTTTCACTCTTTGGAGACTCTGTATTATTTTAAGACATTTTGGCAAAAAGTGACTGACTCCAACCTGAAATGTTTTTCAGCTTTACAAAATGCGCAAAGGTAAAAAAACAAAACAAACAAATCTGTCTTCTCAACTTTCAATGATTTGTTTAACTTACATACCGAATCACTGCATTCAAATTTTGCTTGAATAAATTAAATGTAGATCATAATTTAGTTAAGCACCAATCACTGCTCATGCTGCATGCTCGATGACATTTCTTCTTGCATGCCAAATATATGAAATAAAACTATAATTGATTGTGTAAATGAATAATTTTCCCTCTTTTTCCTTGTAAATCTTGCTTCCTCCAGACGTGGCAACTGCCAAATGAATACAGAAGGTGTTTTTCTTTAAGGGCGTCAGACAGCGACTGCCTCGAGGTGACGGTTCTCTGATGACACCTCGTTCGCCTGAGCCTTGGCTGGACGTACATTAGAAGAGTGATCGAGTTTTTCATAGTGATGAAAGTCTTCTGATAGACAGTGAGCTGTGGAGATGTGTTCAAGATGACGCTAATATTTATTTCATGTGTTGAGCGGTAGGAAGACGTCCTGTACATATTTGGCAAAGGTTGTTCTTTCCTCACAGTGAGGTCATTATCTACAAACTGATACACATGGATGTATCTACCCATGTTTAGACTCTATAATGTGTTTAATTTTAATGCCGTTCTTTAACACTGTTGTGTCCCAAAAAGAGAATGTACTGTATAAGCTATTGCACTTTTTGTCTAGAAGTTTTGATTGGTTTCTTTAGTTATACCACTAATCATTTGAAGACTTGGACATATTTTTATATATTTTACATACAAAACAAATATAAATAAAAGTTTTCAAAATCGTAATGTCTCTATTGAGTCTGATGAATTGATAAATTAGGCCTCAAGCATCATCAGATTTTCACTAAAGCTGAGAATACGACATTAGGAATTTGAGTGATTTGAGCACTAAAGCATTCAAAACATTGTTGCCATTGTTATGTAAAATTTTTTAATATATATTTCTTTAAAATAAACACAAAAAATATATTTATCCTATTTAATTTGATCTGTTAGTACTTTTGTAAAAACTGGTAACAAGCCTAATTTCACAACTATTTTTCATGGAAATAAATCAATTTGCAGAAAATTGAGGAAACATTTTCTTAGTGGAGATGAGAAGCAGATATAATGAACACTTTTCAGTGAATTTAATTCAAACTTGCGCAGAGAAACAAACTTATGAAGGTAATCATCATAACATTTTAACAACCTTTTAGCCATTATTCCTTATTTACAGCAGTTTTCTTAATAATCGTCATCATCACATTTTTGTGTCGTATTACCTGGAGATTATGTAACTTTGACCAAAAACATCTATAATTGTGAACTATATCATTTTGATGAGACAGTGACGTATGAAGATGTGTTCAGGAGAAGCCTATGTTACTTTCATGTGCTAAACTGTACACTCTTGGCAAACGTTGATCTTTCCTCACAGTGAGAAAACTCATTTCAGCTGCTTGTATCCACGATCTTGTTCTTTTGGTCATTACCCAAAGCATTGACCACAGATGAGGGTAGGAACGTAGTTCGACCGGTAAATAAAGAACTTTGCCTGGCTCAGCTCTCTCTTCACCATGCCCGCATTTCTGTAGACGCAGCACCAATCTGCCTATCGATCCATCTTTCCCTCATCCCTGAACAAAACTCAGAAATCCTTAAACTCCTCTACTTGCGGTAGGGTCTCGTCACCGTCATGGAGAAGGCATTTCACTTTTTCCGACTCAAGACCATGGTCTCGGATTGGGAGAATCTGATTCTCAACCCTGCTGCTTCACACTTGGCGTACAGCTGTGAAAGTTGGAGATCACAGTCTAATGAAGGCAACCACATCCTCTCCAAAGAGCAGCGACCAAATCTTTAGTTCACCAAAACGGACCCCCTCAACACCTCGTCTGCACGTAGAAATCCTGGCCATAGAAGAATCAGCGACAGAGGACAGCCTCTGTGGAGTCCATCTCTCATCGGGATTGAGCCTCACTGGTAATGTGGACCAAGCTCTGATATTATGGCGTTTTCACATCTGGCTGAGCACAGACTGCCCTGGTATGGTACATTGTGTTAACATCTGGGTAACCTGTGTGTTTCTATGCTCAACCAAACATTTTTTCAGATCTCCTTCCCTGGCAGTCTGCTTCGGGTTGAACTGACCCAGTACCCTGCCAACTGATTGGCCAGCTGAAGTTCACACCAGCCGGCAGGGGTTTCCCGCATGCGTGATTCATTATTGTTTACTAATTAAGGAGGACACCTCAGACTTCTCCATGTGTCTTTTGCCCCACCCATATGCTTAGAGATTTTCACGTTCCAGAGAAGGCTATGTGAACAAAACCTGGCCGTGCACAACTGGGCTAACGCTACCGAGACCGGGCTGGACTGGGTCAGATCTGAATCATACTCACCATACAGGGACCTAAAAGCATGTCTCAGGGGCCTAGTACAGTAATCCTCAAGGGACACGACCGAACTAGATGTCATCAGATGTTCCTAGCAGACCCTCACAATATGTTTGGATCTAACAGGTTTGACCGGCATCCTCCCCCACAATCAGAACCAACTCACCACCAGGTCAGTTAACACCTGAGTGTCCAAGGCATGCGGCCACAGATGAAATGAGGATCCTGGTGCCAAGAGCATCTAAATGTTCCAACATGGTGTTCATTATGGACAATCTACGACAAGCACAGAAGTCCAACAACAAAACACCACTTGGATTGAAATCCTCCCAACCACAGTTCTTTATATCCCACTATTGTTGCCCACGTGAGCATTTAACGCGTCGTGGCCCACCTCCAGTCATTGCTCCAGAGACCGAGTGAGGGAACAGTGTTTCCGTTGATAGTTGTCATTAGAGGCTTTTGAACTGCACTTTGTCTGATCCTTCACCTAGGACTTGTTTTCCGTAGCTGACCCTACCAGGAGCATGACGCTCCGGAAAACGTTGCTCCTAGGATCACTGGGACAATGAGCGGTACTTTAATTCATGAATCCAGTTGGACTTAAACCACATTTCTCCAAAGAGAGACTCATCAGGAAGCCATCTACCAAAAATAAGATCAACAACTTTTTTGTTCTTCACAAAAATAGAACAAAAAGCCAAACATCCTTTAAAAATCAGTCAGGCACTTTTCAGAGACTTTTATTTTCTGCTCTATTTCAGAACAAAGGCCATCATAGAACAGACGTTAATATATGGAGTTTCTGACAGTGAGTATAGCTGCGATGAACAGATTTTCTATAAGAGTCTGACTGAAAGTTGTCTTGATAAATAACGATTTTGTGATTTAATCAACAAAGTGGTCAAGTGTTTAACTTAATTTAATGTTTCACACACACACACACACACACACACACACACACACACACACACACACACACACACACACACACACACACACACACACACACACACACACACACACACACACACACACACACACACAGAAATCACATTATCATCTGAAAAACAATTTGATACCCACAAAACTGCAAACATGAAAACATTTCCCTCTAACAAACCAGTCAACAATACAAAAAAAAAATAAAATAATAAAAACTCACTCTTTTCAAGAATTCCAAGAGTTAAGAGTCAAAGTATTTAGTCAGAAATAACGACTCAAAGACCTTATTGCCTTTCTATCCACCTGGTTGTCTTGTCCATCAATTAGTTGCTTTAATTCTGTAACAAAGATCAAACTATTACATTAAAATCACGTATTTCACCAGGTATGACCTGGTTTTTGTCTGAATTTATGTGAAGAAATAAATGCCAGAATTTCAGTTTGATCCAAACAGAGACACAATTTAATGGTTGACAGTTGAACACAGTTAAAATAATTCTGTCTAACTGGTTGGTGTGCTCATGAGGTTTCAGGTTAACAGCTAGAAAAGGATAAAGTGATTAAGGCTTCTGTGGTGCAGCATTATTGCAGTTTAAGGCCTCAGCGGGATTATAAATTCATGCATAGATCACAAAAGACTCAGCACAATTGCTACACAGTTAAATTGTTGCACTGCAATATATATATATATATATATATATATATATATATATATATATATATATATATATATGTATATATATAAACAAATAAACAACATGAAGATGTTTTGGAGAATTGAACACCAATAGGATTGTTTGAGTATCTTAAGACACATCAAATGTACCACCAGGTCACCGTGCATGATTGTGCAGTGTGTTTCTCTGGTTCACTTGAGGAGGCTCTGCAGCATGGCGGTGGCGTACGTGGGACGGGCCTGCTTGTTCTCTATGGCTTTCTTCAGGTACTGAATCCCATCGCAGCGTTCCCAGATTTCCTCAAACTGCCTGGGAAGGATCTCCGCCCCTCTCTTCCTGGTCAGACCCGTCTCCTCCAGACTCAGCTCGCACATCTCCATATCGTCTTTGCCTGAAAGGCAAAAGACAGATTTAAAAGCTAAAATATCATAATGAAGAAAACAATTTAACTTTGTGATGAAAATCAGAAATCATCGCTGATTCACCTTCATTGATTCTGGGGAATTCTCAAAGCCGTCCCTCATCCCAAATACTGACGTACTTAAGCTAAGTCAGACACGTGCTTTGGGTTTTTATTAGTACCTTCTTCATCTTCTTTAACATTTTTTTGTTAGTTTTTGCTAAACCCTCTGCCCTGTTTACTCATTTGGTTTGCAGCTTAAACTCGATTTATTTCTATTCAAAAAAGTCTAAAAATTCTGGCCTCTTTTACATTTAATATAAATTAATTAGCAAAAATATAATGAGTAAATCATGGTGATTTTACATCTAAATAACACATTGTTTTGCCCTCAAAGTAAACTAAGTTTTCAATTGTTCCCCTCATTATTTTAAGTTTGACTATTGGCTCAAAAATGAGAATGAAAACCTTCTCAAATTTATTCATTTCAAAGATGGCTGAAAATATAAAATGTCTTGTTAAATGTAGTAGTTTTGGTCTTTTCAGACATCACAAAAACATAAATCGAAAACTCAGGACAACCGTTCATCATCTTCTGATAGATCATAAAAGCAAAAACTAATTTCACTTGTATCTTTGTTATGCTAAAGGAAGCCAATCTGAATTTAATTGCAGAGTAATAAAGTCTTTGTCATCACCAGACAAAAAGCGGATGGCTCACCTGCGACCAAAACAATGGGTTGTTTATCTGGATGAAGCTCCATCTGTCGGGCGATCCACGGCCCATCAAAGTGGGCGTACCACCAGCCCTTCTTTTTATTCTGGGGGTCCTTGTACTGGTCAGCGGGTCGGATGAAAGGAATGCGAAAATAACGCTGCTGGCGGTTCATTGCAACTTCCTGATGCTGGGTCGCCGTCGGGGGAGCCGGGTTTTGTTCAGCTGTGATGTGATCATTAGAGAAAGAGATTTGTGATCGGAGTAGCAGCTGTGATTTGGGTCTTTGTATTTACAACATTTCAATAAAAAACCTCTGAGGAGGGAGTTCTTATGTACACTCCTTTTAAAACATTAGAGGCCGGATCACACAGGATCTTTAAATAGTCGGCCGATTTTAAAGCATGAGAGACCACACAGGGATACAAAAATCACTGATATACTGGGTTTGGTCTTACAGTATGAGGTGTGCAGAAACTGAGCAAAAACTACACACACACCGCTTGCACTTACAGAAATTCCCCGCTCAAGACAAAATGAGGCTTACAAGAAAACTAACAGCTTTTGTCACCTCACTTTCTGATTGGCTGCTTGTCACATTCAAGAGGCAATCCAACATGTTTGAAAACCCAGGTTTATGAATGAAGTCCCAATGTTCTTCTAAGCCTAGCAGAGTGCTAGTAGCACACCACACATGATAGGATCATCTGATAAAACTGTCTTTAGAGCCGTTACGGTAATTGCGAGCAACTTTAAGGTTGTCATAAGTGGTTGGTCAAAATTTGGCATAATTATCCTGCTTCATTAGCTGATGACATGCATAATTTCTTTACTGACCATAGTCGGTGATCGATTTAGGAGCCCTCAGATCACTTCCGTCATCATCACGTTTCTTGTTCTTGGACTTCCATGCATGGTAGACTTTCAAACGACGATGAAACTCCTCTCTGCAGGCAGCCAGCAGCTCAATATCTGTGCATATAACACAAAGCACTCAAGACATACTGCAAAACAATTATTTAATCACATCTAGTCAACAGAAAGAGGATTTCTGACGTGTGCACGGACCATCTAGTGACTATGTGCAGAAGCTTATCATTTCTAAGAAAGTGATGGTCTTTCTGCATGGTATGTGACATCACCAATGCTGGAAACATACACTGAAAAACAGCAGAACAAATTGTACAGCATCTGAAGGGACTGGACCTCTTTGGTTTCTTGCTGAGTGTTAGATTAGAAGTTCACAAGCACTCTCACGTCTTTCCATTAGGTATCAAGCTGGTTTCACTGCTGGACGTCTCACAGCTACAAGATCCATTAACAGTCTCAAAAATAGCTGTGCACTAGTCCTGCTGACTCTTAACTTGATGTTTCTGTGATTTTTTAATATTAAAAAATAATATAAATGAGTCAATCTCGGTGGGAGAAAAGCTCTTGTGGCCCTGTTGCAGGAAGTAGGAGTTATCCTAAGTAGTGGGGAGCAGAACATGGTAGGTTTCTGAGTCTTATTTCCTGATATTTGGAAATCTTGCCTCTGATTGGCTAACAGCAACGTGTCTCTACTACCGACTATGTTTGCTTTAACATTGATGTTTCATCACTACAAAAAACTCAAGCCTCAAGACGCTTTGCCATGTTGTGGGAGTTGATAATGCTAATGTTAGCTTCTGCTAACTGAGATGTGCTCTGCTCTCTTCTGGATGCTAAATCAAAAGAAGCTTTCCCCATAGCGAGCCAAGATGGGTTGGTCTATTTTACCATGTGATGTAGATCTGACTGGCTTTTCTAACCCAATTGTTTCCCTGTCTATTTTCTATCGGCGGCTAATGCAGGAAATAGGGGTAGAACACTGTTTTTGCTTAGCCTGCATGTTTAACTCAGAGTGACTGACCGACATATTTTAAAAATAACAAGTAAAAACGGTGTCTCAGTAAACTTGGTCTTTAATTTAAGTTAATATCAAATTTATTTGTTTTTATAAAAGATTCTGAGCTTCACCACATGGTGAATTTGGTTAATAAAAATACAAAAAATAGTCCAAAATGGCTGTAGGGCTGTCATGATTTTTCTGATGTTATGAGGTTATTTCAAACCTCATAACATCGGTTTTACACTTCTAGATCTTGACATAGCACCTGCTTTTGGAGGACCAATTAATAACAGTAGAAACTATGCATAGAAACTCACATTAACCTCAAAAACTGCATAAATAAGGACAAACAAGAGATATATGTTGGAACAACAGGCCAACATTTGCAGTTTAGTTGAAAACCTTCAAAAAGCTTGAGATGTAACTGTGTCAACCAAATACTGGGACATTTATCAAAACATTATTTTTTAGAGACTATAATCTTTTTTCACTTCAAACTCCTGCTCCAGCCGAGCTAACGGTTCCCACAAATGATCCAGATGTCCTCGGAATGCCTGGAATCTGATCACAAACGTGGGCCAACTGAAAGTCATCTGCTGAGTGAGACGAAGGTTGGCTGGGAATGACACGCCATCCTTCAGAGAGGGGAGTCATTTCCTCTCTGCACCTCGAAGACGCGAGGCATCGAGCCACAGCAGAAGTGGAAACATCCTCACATTCTGCCTTTTGATGGAATTTTTAGGCAAGACATTTGCTCTCTGGACAGCTGAAGATGAAGCTTTTCAACAGCCGCTCTGGCAGCTCGGAAAAATTACAGAGAATTAAATGATGCACTGATGAAAGACTTGTATGGAGAGAGAGAGAGAGAGAGAGAGAGAGAGAGAGAGAGAGAGAGAGAGAGAGAGAGAGAGAAAGAGCGAGAGAGAGAGAGACAGAGCGAGAGAGAGAGCAAGAGAGAGAGAGAGAGAGAGCGAGAGAGAGAGAGAGAGCGAGAGAGAGAGCGAGCGAGAGAGAGAGAGAGCGAGAGAGAGAGAGAGCGAGCGAGAGAGAGAGAGAGAGAGAGAGAGCGAGAGAGAAAGAGCGAGAGAGAGAGAGACAGAGCGAGAGAGAGAGAGCAAGAGAGAGAGAGAGAGAGCGAGAGAGAGAGAGAGCGAGAGAGAGAGCGAGAGAGAGAGAGAGAGAGAGAGAGTGAGAGAGAGAGAGAGAGAGAGAGAGAGAGAGAGAGAGAGAGAGAGAGAGAGATGATTTTGGGAATGAAAAGTGCCAAAATGTGAGCTAGTGAGTTAGTGTGAATCTAAATCGGAACAAAAATGCTGACCACGCTGAAACTGGATTCAGAGATCTCTCACCACAGGAAGTGTTGATGACATCTCGCAGCTCGGCGTACTTCCACTTGCTCAAATCGTACTTTTTCACACCGGCGGCAGCTTTGGTCGCCTGCACCTGAGGACCCCTGCGGTTAGGAACAGATTAATTCAAGTGTGTGTGCAAACAGATAATTGTATCTTACAAGGTGAGATCATCTGAGATAAGGCAATTAAGGTTTCAAAGTTTCCAATCTGGATATGACTCGAGTTTCACATTTCAGGGAGGTGTTAGTTTCTATGATTAAAGCAGAAACATCTCCAAATGTATTAATCAGCCGGCAGACTGATTTTCAAGCCTTTAAAATCATTTTTTCATGCAAATTAGTCACTAATGTGATCAGTTTTAACCCTTCAATGATGTGCAATGTTATACAAACTGAAAATGTCCTTTAAAATACTAATATTAAGAGTATATTAGGAAAGAATAATTGAGGCAGTGTAGTGGTCTTATATAAATGCACATGATAATTAGCAGTAATTGATGTCATTTACTTGACAGATTGCTGCCAAGCTCTGATCTCATGTTTCCAGCTACCCTGCTGAGGTGGAGCCACTAATTCCATAATAGGAATGAAGGATTTGCCTCCTCTAATTACAGTTAGCATAATGTCTCTGGATTAAAAGACTGCTCCTCTAGATTACCATTAAGACGCCTTACTGACTGGAAAGATCAAACTGAGACAGGATCATTGCCATTCTGGTTCTGGCATGTGTCGGTGTCAGTTGCAAAGGGAAAAAAAAATGAATTGAATTTAGCTGCAGGGAGAAGCGGAAGTGAAGGAACGCGCTTTTTGCTTCTGGCAGCCGGTAAAAGGGAAAAGGTTGGCTGCAGGAGAGGAAATACGACTTGAGGCTGAGATCTTTTTGTACGTTGCTTTGCTAGAGGCTCAGCTAGTTTGTGTGCATGTGACATGCGTGAAACTGTATTACGCAAAACATCTGTTGTAGTTAAACAAACAAGTACAAGTGCAGCAATGACTTAAGCATTTATAGTGTGTTTGTGTCTTATTTTTAGTCTCTTGAAGCCTTTAATGAGGTTTAATATGTAACTGTCATGAGCCGGGGTGAGTACTCTACTCCTTTGAGTTGTGTGTTGCAGGAGAGGGAGTTTCCCAGCTGCACCTGGTTTGCAATTAGTGGGTCCTGCTACTTAAGGAGGATGGAGAACACACCACGACGCCGGATGATTGCTACAGCTTGGTAGTTTCCAGCCCTCCTTGTGCTACTTGGTTTTGGATACTCTAGTGTTTGTGAACTTTGTGATTTTTGGATTTTGTGATTATCTGTCTTCAGGTTTTTGGACGTCTCAGGAAACCGCGACGCCTCAGGATTATTCACCCGTGCTACATAGGATTTCTGGACTCAGCCCCTGATACGTTCTCCATCCAACCTGACCGACCCGCTCTCCTGCTCACCTCACGCTCCCTCTCCTGCACCCTCCACTTGGATACACCCTCTCAACCTGCCCCCCCCCCCCCCCCCCCCCCATTCCTGTCCATTCCCTCAACTCCCAATGCTGCGCTCCCGTTCTTTAATCCCGCTGGACTTCCCAGTGTGCCTCCAGTCCCCCGTTTTCAATAAATATATATTATTTTCCACCATCCTGTGTTCAGGTTGTGATTCTGCATGTCTTGGGTTAGACAACTTCCCCAGACCATGACAGTAACTTATTGTTTGGTTTTATAATAGGCCTTTTGGCCAGGACTCTCGAAAATTAGGTTTATAATCTCAATGGGACCTTCCTGGTTAAATAAAGAACAAATTAAAATAAAATAGACATTTTCTCCTCAACATGAATTGGGTTACCCAAGTGTGTGTGAGAGAGAAAGAGACTGGATCAGTGTTTGCTATCTATCCTCCTCAGGAAAAACATTGGTTTATAAACTCCATAGTCCTAATTTCTCATCATGGATTTTAAAATTTACATGCACATAAGATTTCCATGATTTTTGCACTCATTTACTCCAGGTGTAGTAATTTTTAGGATTTTACAAATTAATGTCCTTCAGAAGGAGAATCATTCCTGAAGTGACACTCGTGGGAATTCACTCTGACCTGTGAGATGTTGTGGAGCATCAGATCAGGTAAATCAGTTCAGAAGCTCAGAAAAGACACAGAACACATAAAACTAACGAAAAACAAAAGGAGTGTGTAGTTGAGCCGTTACACTAAAGGAAAAATATCTTTGTTTCTATCGTTTTAAGAGATAAAGATGTCCAGTTTGTTTTCTTCTGCAATTTAAACTTAAAGTTGGAAGAGGGTGACCAGTTTAAAAAGTTTTTCCATATTTTTTTAAGTATATATGTTTAACATTTGTGATGGAAAATCCACAGATTAAACATTAAAAAGGCTACAGAAACACTCTGACCAGGGTGGAGTCATGCAGAACCAACTGAGATTAGAAACACCAAAAGATCCCATTCTCCACATTTTCCCCCATTTCTAATTTATGGTTTGTTGTGTCTCTGGATGATGGAGCTGGGGTACAAAGTTTAAAAATTTCAAAGTAACTTTACTCATTCGGGGGCTGTGGAGTGGAGCTGCTGGAGTCTGGCTTCCAGCACATTTCCTGCATGTTTTAGATCATGAACAAAGCTGATTTGTTTGATTTAGTGATGAATCTCTCTCGTAGACACTAATGAAGGCTGAGGAGACATTTCAACTGTTAGCTTAAGGCGTTAAAAAGACGAACACACAGCGAGGACATAGGTTTAATTTTCGGTATAACCACAGTGAATTAATAACAAACACGAGGGGGTGCTAAAAGCAAACAAAGCTGCCTAGTATCTCTTTAAATCCAACCACTCGCTGCCATTTGTTAAAGGGGGAGAGCTTGGGAACTAACTCTTGCACCTTGAGAGTAAACATCACAGCTCTAAAGCTGATATTCACCCTTCTGTGTCACACATCACCTGATCAGGAAGCAGGGAATGCATGAATTAGGAGACTGTTTTGGGGCGCTGCTGTGAAAAAAGCGAGGCGCAAACCGGAAAAGCTTCTGCAGCTCACACTTCGACAACGGATTGTGAAAGAATGGAAAAAGCTAGAAACACGCTGACTCTTTCTGATGTAAGAAGTGAGTCTACTCTCTCTTTTGGTGTAGTGGTGTTTACATAATCATGAAGCACAATATTCTGTGACTCTTCAAAAGTCAGGGGCAATCTGATCAGAAAACCGCTGGCAGTGAATGAGTTAAAAATGCTTACATTTGAATATTTGATCCTGTTCTATGAAATAAAATAGGTAATCTGTCAGATAATATGCCTTTGTAAGTCCATCCTTTGGCTTCTACAGCTAAACAAATTGTTTATAAGATACTTGCGTTGCCACAATAGGGAGCTGTTAACGAGAATGTGGCCCACAGTCCCCAGCATGCACTACACAACTCCAGAAGAAGCTGGAAGTTTGCAATGGAGTAATGAAAACAAGTACCAAAGTTGCAGATTCCTTGACTAAGGAATCAACGGTGGCAGTGGAGTTAAGTGCCTTCCTCGTAACCAGATGGTTGCAGGCTTGCTTCCTACTAGTCTTTTATTGTGTCCTTGGAAATGACACTTTACCTGCTTTGCTTGCTTGTGATGGTCGTAGTGGCCGGTTGCTCCTGTGTACAGCAGCCTCGCATCCATCAGTGTACTCAGAGCACCTGTGGCTACAATGTAGCTCATGTGTGTTGGACTGGGTAAATGACTGATGTGCTGTAAAGCGCCTTGGGGAGTTGACCTCAAGAACGCGCTATATAAATACAGACCATTTACCATTTTCTACTTCTCAAAGAAAATTTAAACAGTTTAATAGTCCTTCTGCAAAACCCGCCCTGAGATGTTCTTTACAGTCGAGTAGAATTTAGATGCTTTTAAAAGATGGAAGGACTTTTTTGGTCTACAACGGCTCCAAAGTGAAGAAGAGTTGGTGAAGAAGTGGTGAAAAGGTAAATACTACGTAATCTATAGTACTGTATGCATAAAGTATGTAACTGAAATTTTATTTAAACATAGAATAATATAGCAGATACTTTAGTTTGCTTTGTTCACCATAAGCTAATATGAAGCTAGCTTGAATGCTAACTCGACCTGCATTGAATTAATGTGAGTCTGTAAACCTTAAGCTAACTATGGAAAAGGAGGGAGGGGAACAAAGTGAGATGTTTTTCAGTGTACTGGGGGTAAATGATTAATGTAGAGACCAACCTTATGATACGTCAAACTATTGTTTTAGTTCTCTGTTGTCTCAGATTTTCTTCTGGACCACGGGTCCCAGAGGTAAGAAAAACTGAATGCAAGTCAATGGGGCTATAAAAGTTATTTTCTACTCCCATTTGTTATTTACCATGGATTTCACATATGATGTCCAGGATTTTTAAAGACACATTCTGATGCCAAGAAAGTGTTTATTTTCAAAACGAGGGAAAAAGTTATTTTAGGTTTTGTGTGAAAATACTTCCAGACTAAAAAAAGCGCACAGCCAAAGTAATGTCATCGAACCAGAGACAGGGTAGAGCAGAGGAAAAATGATTGTAAGTTTAGCAAACTCTGAATCCTTTCTCCAGGAGGA